>NC_051180.1:93321202-93425901 GCF_013339695.2 Rhipicephalus sanguineus | reverse complement strand
GGCTGTACTATAATAGTACTACACTATAACAGAATAGATGGAGTGAAAGGGGCGTCTTTTTGTCCCACAACAATGATCGTCATTGATTTTGCCTTGCTTTCCTTGCATTATTGCCGCGCGCCCTGCACTTTCTGGTGACGACGGCATGTGCACTGTCAGCGTGACATAACATTCTTGGCAGCCGGTCTGAGAACGGCTAACCTCCCTGTCTTTCCATTTTAGATGCGAAGTATCTTATGACGGAGTTCAATCCGGTGGTGGTGGGTGGTGTGCGGCGTGACCACCCTTACTACACATGCGCATACCCTCTCACTTTCCTTCTCCCCTCTCCCTCTCCACTCTTCCTCTGAAACGCGGGCTAGACATGCCGAAATTCTCTCCTGCGCAACGCCGCGATGAGCACCAGCGCATGCGCGTCCCCTCCCCTCTCTCTCCTCTCCTACGCTGCCCCCCACTCGCACGCCTGCCGACTGCGTTCCCCGTTCGCCCTGTGAGAATTAACGGCCAGGCTAGAGGGAGACAAGACGCGCGTGGCGTTCCTCTTCGCGTTCACGACGCGAGGTCGGTAGCATGCCCTAAAGAACGCCAACGGAACGCGATCGTGCAAGTGCTCCGTCTTCGCATCGCCTCATGGTCCACTTTAGCGGGAAATTGTTGTTATTGTTTTTTCTTCCTCCTCCATTCTTGGTACGAAAGTGGCCAGCGCCGAGTTTTCAAGAAAGGAAACGCAAGCAAGCAGATGACGATTATTGTTGGGGACAAAAAGGCGCCCTTTTTACTCGACTTTTTGTGGGGGTGATATGCCTAGACTTGGATATCTGTTCTCAGGTTTCGGTCGGTTCCCCACATTACGCACTTGTACGTGGTTCTGAAGGGGACATGTCGCGTCACTAGTAGTTACGTGATAGGATGTTAGTCACCTAGAGGGAAAGTACAACTTTATTAGAGTCCAGTGCAGACACGCTGAGAATGCCCCGCGCCACCCGTTGTTCCGAAGTTTTTGGTGGAACATGTCACATAAGTAGTTACGTGACGCTACGGGATTTAGTCGCGTGGACTAATAAATGATCTTACATGATTTTAGTCACGTGACGAGTTTTTACGTGTTTAACGTGAGTGTGTCACGTAAGTAGATTTGTGCGATGTTACGCGATTTTAGTCAGGCGACAATGCAGGCCTGGCGTACCAGAAATTGCAGTCACAGGAAAACACAACCCATCATCGAATCAATATATTTACGATCACGAGAAATTCACTTTCGTTGCTCGAAAGAGAGCGAAGCTGCACTCATGCACCTTTTATGACGTTTAAAAATTTATTGGGCTTCTACGATTTTGGTATGCTTCATTTGCTCTATTCTTTTTTCGTCCTGGTGAAAAGCGCGAATATATTACTGTAAGCTTGAAAAATATAGCCAGTTGTAAGTTCAGCGCTGTCTTCAGATATCGTCCTCGTTCCTTACGCTTCAAACATCGTATTATGATCTACAGTACATTTCTGCAAACAGAAAGCAACTGTTTTCAATTCTGCATTTCGTTCTGCTATTTGGAAGGTGGGGAAACTTGCAAGGAGCGCTGCAAGGAGCGTTTGTCCGTAGTATCCTTACAATATCTATCGTATCACGTGCCAGCCGCTGCGCGCTGTGGCTGAATCGGTCGATCGACCGTGCTGGCTGTTCGCGCGTAATCGCGGGTTCGAATCCCAATGCGTTGTTTTCTTCTTTGTTTTGTCTCTCTCAGAATTTCTTATGTTTGCCGCGGTGGTACAGCGGTACGGTGCTCGGCTGCTGACCCAAAGGGCACAGGTTTGACGGGCTGGCCAGTATTTTTCGAATGAGGCGAGAATGCTAGAGGCTCGTGTACTTGGTTTTAGATGCACGTTAACGAAGCCGAAGCGGTCGAAATCTCCGCAGCCCTCCTCTACGGCACGCCTCATAAACATATTGTGGTTTTGAGACATTGACATTCCAGCAATTATTTACTAGTGCAACACTGCTGAAGATTTACTTGCTTGTTTCTCGCTGGAGCATTGCACCCGAGATATTTGCTGCAGTTTCGGTTTCGCTTCTGGAAATGGGAGCAAGTAACTTCTCATGTTTTTTATTTATTATCACGCAAACCATTACTTAATAACGAAGAAAAAGAACCACGGGCACCATTTAGTTAAACTTCAACCATAAGAAGCAATACACAGTGAAAACAAGGCAAGCATGAGGCAGCCATTGATAATATAATGAAGCGTTTAAAGAAATACTTTACTGTCAGAGAGAGACGCAGAAACGTAACCAGCAATGTAGAACCAATGCGAAGCTTGTATTGTCGAATCGTCGCCTTATTGCTACGGAGCAGCGTTCTCTGCTTCTGCAAGTAGTGCTGCTCTTTTGCATACATTTACTTCCCCTCCGAAAAAGAGCCATCCTGGCTAATTACGGACAGATGCACAAAGACAGTAAGGCTTTAGCAGGTCCATATGCTCAATCTCATGCCACGACATTGTTTGATTGCAATAAGTCTCAAGCGACTTGACGGCTTAGATGAAATACGAGGCTTGCTAGACCAGACGGTACTGGCCGTGGTACTTCGGAAGAAGTTTCGTAGACCGACCGGGGCCCCTAGGAGTCCAGATCCCAGGCCCGAATCTAGGTGTATGCCGCAGGGGCATACCCCCAGCTCCCCTCCAAAAGTTTGCTGGAGGGGGTTTTACCGACATGAATAAGCATAGGTGGGCACCCCCCCCCCTTCTGCTGAGTGGCGCAGGCCGCCGGCAACGGCGGCGGGGTTGGTGTGCGCGGAACAGACGGCGAAAAGGTAGGCAAGCAGACGCGGAAACGCGACAAAGCGCGGCCGCGAGCATTGCCATAGCAACGATGGAGTGATCTTCCACGGCTGCTTTGCTGCTGGCTTGCGTTTCGTTTATTGAATCCTCGGCGCTCGCCACTTCTTATGAAGAATGCTGTCTCACGCTCGGTAAGGTCGTTTGTCTGGGTATGGACCGCAAATTCGTAGTGGTGCTAGACACATTCTTGTGAAGGTTCCTTCCTAGTTTCAGGCTGCAAAATGGTGTTCACATCAGAAATCTTGTTCAGATCAGATAGATGTTGAGTCGGATATCAATGCCTGCGGCAAGCGATTCTTCGCTTTTCTCTGCTGTGAGGGTTCGCCTTTTCTTGCTATGTCTGTGACCCGGACGTTGGTGAGCAAAGTCAAATGCATTTTGTATTCTACATTAGGAGTGATACAAAATAAAGAAGTGGTTTTCAGGGATTGTACGAATAGTTACTATTATGTGCATACCAATCATTGTTGTCAGCTCGACAACACCAAAATCGCTTTTCTGACACTCTTTGTGCTAATCAAAGTGGAACTATTGGACCTGTAGGTGACTCATGATCGACTTGTGCTTGCTGAAGTGCAAAGTTGAAAGAGACTGCGCCTACGAACATGACTGGAGAGCTTCACGAGAGTTTGCAGGCCATTAGAGTAACCTGTGGTGGTACCTGCGCCCAACAGGATTCAAGACCATCACCCCTCCAGCATATGAATCAGCGACTGTGGAAAAAAAAAGAAAGAAAAGAAAGAAAGAAAAAGAAGAAATGCGATAAGTTAGATAGGCGCCTTTTTTTGCGCGGGATAGACGGCAGATCTAGAGGTTATTGCACAACGCGGTCGTGGTATAGTGTTCTACTATACGTTCATTCCTAAACAAAAAACTAACCAAGTGCACATTTTCCGGTGTACAAGGTCATCTTTCAACGACAGTATCATTTTGCACACCCGCTTCGACGGCGCCAAGCTTGCGGAGGCAGCCACACTTCGATGAGAACTAAATGAAAACAAATAAACACTGTCTTTAACGTCTTTCTTTTTTTACTGGCATTCCTACCGTTCTCAAACTTATCCAGTTTTAATTTGATGTAATGCAAGGAGCAAACGAGCAACACCTAAGTGGTACACCAAAGGAAATTCGGTTAATATGCAACCACAATATCCTGTTCGTACCCAAACATAATGGTTCCCGCTAGCTCAAAAAGAAACTCGGAAAGCAGCATGCTGCTCCAAAAGCTCACCAGTACGGCAGCGCAAGAAACTAAACAAACAAACAAATAAAAAAAATCACGCCATATCCACGAAATGAATGATGATAAGTGGGCGAAGATCGAGAGGGGGAGATCATCAGTAAACCGTAACTCTCCCGTGAAAGTTAGCCCATTACATCATTAGAAAGACGTAAGACTGTGCGTATATTATACAAAATCAACTTTTCTTTTGTTCTTGTTCGTTAGTTGTTTGTTTCTTCGTTTGTTCTTTTCATTTCGTCGTTGTCATGGCGGCTGGATTGCGAGGTCCCTTCATTATGACGGCTTTATGGTCCGTGAAATGAAGCGAGAGAGGTTCTTGTACAGGCTGCAGTGGGAAGTTTGCAAATACTAAGTCTATGCGCGTCCCTCGGATCGTGGTAGGTTGCATATGGATACATATGAGTGCGTATTTGGAAAGCATGTGCTGCACGATCCAGTCATTGGCAATGAGGTCCACGTTGAAGTCCCCAACCAGCACAAACGGACGGTTCTTGTACTTGTCGTAGTCACGCAACAGAGCGTCTATAAACGACTTGACGTCCCCAATAGACAGGTTGGGTGCGAGGTACACGGTCATGACGGCGACTGAATCGGTGGACAGGTGTTTCGACGCGTGGTGGCGATTCCGGGCTCGATTGTGGGCTCCGCGATGGAGTGCCAAGCATGAAGCTTACCCCGCACCTCCACCAGTGTAAGGACGTGGGATCGACGAGGACACGGAGCACGACAAACACGCTTTATCGATCAGAGAAAGAACTGCAACGTCTTCTTCGTCCCTGCGCTGGGCCAAGAACACTCGCGCTGCTTCGTTGCCATCACCACTGGCACATACGCGCGGCATAGGCGGTCACGTATGAGCTAGGAGGGACAAACCCACGGCTTTAGGAGCTTCGCCCCTAAAACACGATTCTCTTGATGCATCGCGGGTGCGTCTATAACGGCCAGACATTTGGCACGGTACGTCTAGAAAAACTGCCGATTCATTGCCAGTCGTCACCGTCGAGATAAAGTCACTGGAAAAAATAAAAATAAAGAAACAAAACAAAAATAAAGTCACTGGAAATGAATTAGGGAGAAAGAGACAAAAGCGGCGCCTCGCGAGCGGTAAGTGGCGTGCTGCAGAAGGCCGCGCCGCGAGTGGGTTCCTACCTTAACAGATTCGCCGTAAAAATTGAATCTAGGGCTCTAATATAAAGCGTAGTACAGGTAACCGATAACTAGTTAGAGCGTCTGAATGCGTACAACGCATGCAGAATGCAATCAACTTTTTTGTGAAACTGTGTAAAAACGAGACGGAGACGCTCCAAATGCTTCAGAAAGCTTATGGTGACGACGCGATGAAGCAAAGCCAAACTTTCATGCGGCACAAGGTGTTACCGGACGGTCAGGACGAATCAGGTCAACGACGAAGACTACTGGTACGCCCGTCGAAATCACAAATGGACGAGTCAATGCAAAAAGTGCGTCAAGTTTTGGACAAGGACCGGTGATGAATTGTTGGGATGGTTACAGAAGAGTGTGAAACACCCAAAACAATCGTTCATTGTATTTTGACCGATGATCTTGAAATGAAAGAAGTCTGTGCGAAAATGGTACCAAAAGGCTTGACGAGTGCGATGAAGGAAGAGACACAATGTATGTTGCCGGCATAAAATTTAATAAGCTCGCATAAAATTGAATTATGCAGTGTAGATATATTTGCGACGTATGATGACATGGCAGTACAGGCCGACGATGAAGAAGCGCGCGTACATAAAAATAAAGGTATGGCGCCTGACCCAAAGGCACGTCTCCCATCTCTAGCGTCACATAGGCTGATGACGACAAAGATGATTTAGATTGCAAAATGAGTTCGAGGAAGTGCGTGCCAGACCTCCAGGCACATGCAGCCTAAAAACAGGAACTCGACAGTGCAATTTCATGAGTATTTCACCTTTTCCAATGCAGGAGAAATTCACGTGCCAACAGAATAGAAGGTATGACTGATCATTTAGATTGCTGAGCAGTGTTCTCAGTCGACAGCTTTTTACGTCCAAGCTACGAACGGCTAGGACATGTTCGCAGAAAAAATAATCGCCCGCGTGCCAAAGCGTAAATGCCACAGAAATCGGGTTCTCATCTCTGGTCCACTAGAAATGAAGAAGGAAATTCACGGGTGGCCAGCACCGACTTATGTGCCACGATTCAAAAAGTTTTATTATTGAATTAACCACCTGTTTCATGGACACGTACTGGGTGGGTGCCAAGAATAAGGCACAGGTAATCAAGCTTCCTGTACTGACAAACGTGGAATGTGTGGTATGAACGCCAAGTGAATTGAAATGTTTTCGCGAACATATAGGTGAGAGCCTGGAAAATCGCTTTACGACTGTTTCTCATACGACTGCCAGTCTCCTGATCGGCGTGATATTGAGGAGGTCACAGTTGCAGAATTACCAAATGTAGTAAGAACGCTGCCTAATTCGGTGCCAGGTGAAGATTTCGAGGAGGTCACAGTCGCAGAACTAGCAAAAGTGTTAAGAACGCTGCCTCATTCCGCGCCAGCTGAAGAGTTTGAGGAGGTCACAGTTGCAGAGCTAGCAAATATAGTGGGAACCCTGACTAATTCTGCGCCAGGTCCTTATGGTATGACTATGTCGGTGATAAAAATGATATATAATATTTGCCCCCTGGGCCTATTCCAAATTGGTAATCACTCAATTAGAAATTCAGGGATTCCACCTGATTGTAGAGTTTATTTCTTGTATGTATATGCACCCAACATTGCCCGGCTGCGTTTTGTTTTCCGGCGCTCCGGCTCACAAAGTTCCACCACAGTGGTTCATTTCGAATGAGAATTTTGACGCTTTGGTATCCTAAATTGGTCGCGAACAATATTTATTATGAAGAATCGTGCCTGCCTTCTCTTATCACAATGTTTTACATTCTAACAGTATGAACTTTCTTAAAATCTATGCGTCTCCACATTCACTTACTGGCCAGCCAATAAGCGTTTTCCTCTCTCTCTCTCTCCACAAAGGAGATCGCAGTATGTTTTCATTATTCAGTTGGCCTCGTTTTTTAACCTCCAATGGTCTAATTTGTGCTCACCTCTGTGAAGTACTTATACTCAGCACTGTAGAAACAATTAGGTTTGAATTTTGCTATATATGTCCCAAGAATGTTGGACAGTTACCATATCGATATCTAAATGCCATTTTGGAAGATCATTCGGCCAATCTACAAACAAACATTGTGATAGCGACTGATGCTTTCGTTTCCGAAGAGAATTGCATCGTTGGGACTTGCATCGTTGGGACTTGCAGCGCTTTCTCTAGATTTGATTTTCTCAGTTCGGCTACCTGACTCTGCGCCTATTCAGCGGGCTAAATTCATGGCAGTCGTCCCAGCATTACGCCTATGGTCTGAGTATCTGTCGGCAGTGGCTATTCTAAGACATCCTCTCTGTCTCTTCTTGCTTAATTGCACCTAATTTGTCTAGTACCTTGGAGACATTCTATTCGCTAATTCCGGGACAGTGACCTGTTATTCGTTGAGCGTTGGTGCCTGGCCATAAAGGTTCATCATCATCATCATCATTATCATCATCATTATCATCATCATCAGCCTGTCTACGCCCACTGCAGGGCTAATGCCTCTCCCATGTTCCGCCAATCAACCCGGTCCTGTGCTTTCTGCTGCCACGTTACACCTACAAACTTCTTAATTTCATCTACCCACATAATTTTCTGTCTCCCCCTCCCGCGTTTGCCATCTCTTGGACTCCAGTCAGTTACTCTTAATGACCACCGGTTATCCTGCCGACGTGCTACGTGCCCAGCCCATATCCATTTCTTCTTCTTGATTTCTTCTTGAGTTCGCGCTCATCCTCTATATGTTCGTTCCATACGTCCTTTCTGCTTGAGCAGCGCGTTGCAATTTCGAGCTGCTTGCCGTTCTTCGCGTGACATTACGATTCGTTCCTATAACATTCATTCCGTGTTATACCGATTACTATTACAGAGCTACCAGCCATGTTTTTTCTGTCAGAAACGCGCCCTTGCCATATACAGTTTTCTTTAATAAAGTTAAGATCCAATAAGACTGCCTTAAAGGGATGCTGAAGTGGTTTTACAATTCGGTAAAACTTTGTTGTTAACAAGGACCAACATTATTGTCGACGATGGCGTAATTTTTTTCGCTGTTGTGGCAGCAGGAGCTTTAAAATACGCGAAAGAAAAGTTCGTCTTTCTCCGCCCACGCGAACGCGCCGAAAGTGTGGGCGTGTCCGGAACTACGTCATCGTCGGTAGTTTTGGCCACGGTGGTAGAATAACAGGTGGCCCGACGCGCCGCTCCGCCAATGCGCCGCGCGTTTCACGGAGGTGCTCGAGTTACCGCCACTTTTCCGCAAGGTGGCAGCAGGTATACTCTGGGCCGATATCTCCGCTCCGGCGCATTTGAAAGCATGTGGCCAGTGTGCGTCGCGAGCATTTAAACTGCCATTTACATGTTTAACTTTTGAGAAAGAGATCCGCGGTGTATTTATTACACCAGAGAGACCTGGAGCAACACTGAAGAGCTGCCGTCGCTTAGAACGGACGCGCCCCTAATGAAAGCATGCAACGCAACCAGCGTTGCAGCCGCGTCTCTTCGTTTCTGCTTGGTCATCTTCGATAAATGCGGAGGCGTCCGTGGGTGCAAGCGTGCGAAGAGCAAGAGCGTCCCTATGCGACGCAACCAGCGTCGCAAAGTCGCAATCAGCCTTCGAGTCATGATCATGGCCAGATCACTGTGGTCGTGATTAGGCGATCCCACGGCAAGAGAAACCGGTTTTTACAGTACAGCGAAAGCTTGCGGTGCGCGTCTTTCAGCCCGAAAACTCGTCGCGAACCTAGCGGCGGCCGCGAGCAACTCGAGCAGTACGGCGACGCGCTCGCGGCGCTCGATGGGCCACTTGTTTTATACTACCACCGTGGTTTTGGCGGAGCCGTGGCATCCGTGACTACTTCTGGCTGCGCGCGTTGGTGGAACTGATCGCGAAGGCCATGCTTTTACAGAGCTGATGGCGCCGATGACGCGGCACACCGAAGTTGACGTCACCGCTTTCGCTCAGCAGTTCCAGAAGCCCTGCGGCTGCAGCCGCTGTGTTTTTGCCAAGAACTGCCATTTGCGTTCACTTCTGTGAACGCTTACATTGGTTTTCGTATTCAGCAAGTGTCAAACTACGATTACACATTCCCAAGTCATTTTTTTAAAAGTGCTTCAGCTTCCCTTTAAGAAGCTCGGCCTTCGGGAATTCGGCCAAATAACGCTTTAGAAGATCTCTAAGTAAATTATTACGCCAAGTTGGAATAAATAAATTAGTACGCCAAGTAAATTAGTGCGAAGTGTCCAAGACTGCTACTGGGTACGCCTGCGTTTTTCAATTTAGTGCATGCATCACTGTTTGATACACCTGCGGGGATATGTCACGGTGCTCACGACGATGGCTTCGCTGTTTGGCTCGCGTAGTCATCGGCTTTAGTTCTAAATCAAGTAGATTTCGCGTAAAGAAGTTTAGAAGCATTGCCTCATAGACGCGCTACACGTTCACAGCTGGCACTTGTCCTCTGACTCAGATATTACACGTGATCTGCTGTATTTGCACCGTAGGTTCGAGGCCGCTCACCCAGTGCAGCGCATCGTGTCAGGTGCTCCAGAGCTGCCTTAGTGACGGCGTAGGGGACGTTGAAGCCCACCTATTGAGAGAAGTGTCAAAGTAGTCCGTTACTCAAAATCAAAATCATGATTATTAGTAGCAAGTGCTCCAGTAGTCAGATTGCTGAGTAGTCAGATTAGTGAGAACCAGGGGCGTAGCCAAGGGGGGGGTATATACGCAAGCAAAACTGAAATTTTTCAGTTTTGCTTGCGTATATAGGCACGCACACATACAAACGCACGCACGAACATACATAAAGTATGGTTGAACCCCCCCCCCCCGAAAAAAATTTCTGGCTACGCCCCTGGTGAGAACAATGCCTGTGTGAACACTAGAAGTAAGATGCGGCACAATCATACCTAGAAGGTATAACAGCGGTAGATGATGCTGATTTTAAAGAATGGACTTAAAGCCTAATGGTCAGATAGTTCGAATATTGAACTGTGATCCATTTTTAGCTCCTAAGTGAAATAAAAAAAAACATGCAGAGAGGGAAATAAAAAGGAATAGCAAAAACGCACGCTCTTACTGTCCCCTTTCGTTTCCGGTATTTTTATTACCATTTCTTCCCAATGTAATAGCTTGAACACTTCTAAGCATGCAATGAACAACATTCGAGAGATCGTATCTCCTTGTTGGACCACTTTCTCGATTGCGTTATATATTGCTTTTCGTATGCAGACGCGAAGTAGCTGTGCAATCTTTTTGGATGTTGGATAAGGTGTTTATATGTTTTCAAAGTACTCCTTCGTGACGCAGTTGTCCCAAGAGCGCAGTTATGTCTATCGAGTGGAATGTATTTTTGTAGTCTATGAAAGCTATATAAGGGGATTGGTTGTATTCAGCAGTTTTCTTCTGGTGTTTTTTTACGTGCGAAAACCGGATTATTATTGATGAGGCACGCTGTAGTAAGGGCTTCCGGGTTATTTTAGATTGCACGGGGTTCTTCATGTTTGAGCACGTTGGTGTTCTTGCCGTTTAGACCCATCGAAATACGGCCGCTGTGTCCGATAATAGAAGTAGCGCCCACGGCAGCGCGACACCTTACGTGTTAAGCTGCCCCAGCGGGCTCAGCGGATTTCTCAATTATCTGCTTGATCCATTCCAGGGTACCCCTTCCTGAAACCCCCTTGCTGCTTCGTTGGTTGAAGTCAAGTGTTTGTTTTATCCTGGTTGAAGTGATCTCTCTAATATTTTCTATTGTACTGAAGGTTGGCTGATGGGCCTTTAACTTTCAAGATTTTTTTTTTGTCTCCCTTCTGGTGTGTCATGTTTTAGCATTTTCCAGCTCACTGGCGCCTTCGATGCTTAAAGGCATTGAGAGTAAAGTACTGCAAATTTCTGCCGCAAAGTCTTTCGTCATTATAGCTTGACGTTGGATCGTGCACGTACATAGCTTTTAGGTTATGCCTCCTATTTAGACGCTTTACTCTGCCCCTCATTCTTTCCCTCCTCCTCACACTAATATCTCGCCTGCTTACCCTTACTTCCCTTTACCAACCCATCGGTATGCCCTACTACAGAAGTCAACGTTATGCTCTGCTAGTGTGCCTGGATAGTGGTTACCATGCTCGCCTTCGGATTTTGGGTACGCGGGTTCGAATCCCACCTCGTCACGAAAACCGTTTTCGCTGAAAGTTTCTCATTTTCTCTCTCTGTGTACTCGTTCGCTCAACCATCAATGTTATCCCATCCCACGCCGGACAAAGCGGCGCGCGTGTTGTGCGAGCGAAGCAGATCATGAAGAAGAGGACGAAGATAGCGCGTGCCGGCATGTTCGCACGTTACGACGGACGCCTGGCATAAGCAGATACGCTGTTAAAAGAGCTGCGAAATTGTTTCATGTTTCACTCACCGCAGTCAACGCTGAGACGCTAGAAATGTTCACGACGTTGCCTGAAATGTAAGAAGCATATAAATATATAAATATGTATACGGAGCGTGCCCAGATGGGACCGTATATATATATAGTTGCAGCAAGGAAGTACGTTGGCCCCGGTAGAATAAAGAACAAGAGAGAGTACGACGCACATTGGTTTTTGCGATGTGTTTACTGACGTTTCGGCTGGTGGACCAGACTTTGACAAAGGCTGGTCCACCAGCCGAAACGTCAGTAAACATACCGCAAAAACCAACGTGCGTCATACTCTCTCTTGTTCCTTACATATATATATATATATATATATATATATATATATATATATATACAGGGTGTCCCAGCTATCTTTAGCCAAGGGTTAAAAAATACAATATTAGAGGCACTGCGAGTGAAATGACTTGCAAATTGCTGACAGCCATCTTGCGCACTACAGACAATTTTTTGTTTTGTAATAACTAATTTGTTAATTAGGTCGATTTAACTAAATTGCCAAATATTGACTTTAGGCAAGAAATGCTGCTTGCAAAGTTCGAGAGCGTCCTCAGAAACCCCAATCGCATCATTTGCGATAAAGAAAGTCTCACGTATACCATTTTTTCCAAGCTTCAAAGAAAGCCGCGAAATACAAAAAGAAGCACGTGACTAGCGCGCTCGCGCGCCGCAAGAATGCTGCCCTCAGCCGTGGTTTGAGCGAACGAAATCAGCTGCGGCCGCGACTCGGCGTCTCCGTTGCAGCGATAGGCCGATAAGTTAAAGGTGGTTTCTTGGCTCGCGCTCGCTACAACTTGCACCGTCACGCGCGCAGCTGGCTGGCAACGGGCCAAGAAACCACCGCGACCAACGGCTCCTGATGAAGTAACACAATGTAACCGCGGTACAAAAACGGTATGTATGTGTTACAAGCTGCCACTCTAGCGTCGCCAGCGTCGCTAGCGTCGCCAGGCAGCAGGTTAGGTCGTTCCGTACGTAAGCAGAGACAGTGAAGAGATCAGAGACGCGTGTGGGGAAAAACAAAACTCTAGTGATATTGCAGCACTGCAGAGGAATCTAGGAATATTGCAGAGGAATCTAGTACAACACTTAATATCAACTAACAAAATACATATAAAATCAATAAATCAGCTTACAAGAGAGAAGTATTACAAACTACACAAAGCTAACCAACAATAAAACTACAGATGAGAAAGTCCGAAGGTATAAACAGGTGAAGGGATACCTGTGATGACCGGCAGTGTTGAGTCCACGACGATCGGATGCGAGAAGTCAGAGAGAGTTCTGGCACAACTGCGATGTCGGCGGTGTTGCAGCGCTGGTGTTTCCGGGAGGCTAGTGCTTGAAGCCGATCTGGGGCAGGTTGAGCTTACTCGAGATTCAAGTACTGATGCCTACGTTACAGACGTTAATTTCGCGTCACAACTAGACGAATGGCTAAGTTTAGGTGGCCAGCCGATACGGAGCCACAACCACTTAAGGGATACTTCTTGATCTCCTTCTACACCATGTTGGTCAGCAACTAGACTGCTTAGCAAGGCGAAATCCTGCGCTTAAATCGACCTCCGTGTCCCCTGATTCTCGTCCTGGGGGAAAAGAGATCTCTACATGGGTCCAATCATGCACGTTTCATTGTTAGAAACTCCACCCTAAAAGTATATTGACCACGTCCCTTTTTAATTAGGAGAGGGTCCTCAACTGAGCGAGAGTGAAAACCTGCTGGGGTGCTCTCATACGGCTTGTCCACAAGCAGTTTTGCCCGTGGGAATGGTCAGTTTCCTTGGTTTCAGCCGGTGCGTCTTGCAGTCTACAGCTGGTTCGGGGTGCATCGCGGCCTTTGACGACCCTGCCGACGACGCCGTAGGTACAAAGGATCAAACATCGGCGACTAACGTTTCAAGAAGAACACCCCATTCAGTACTTCCCTGCACTAAAGGCCAGTCTTTTCATGAGCGAACGGTTCCACAGGTCAGCGGGGGAGTGCGGCGCCCGTTAATTTGCCGTTACGCCGGGTCGCAAAAATGGCAGTCCGTGACAGCATGTATGCAAGCAAACAAACAAGTCGCCCGACATTCCGATCTTCTTGTTACCGTTCGCACATTCTGCTTGCTGGATAGTTTCCTCGTAATTGCGAAAGAATAGAAGGGTTGAAGCTTGGGCTGCTGGGTTTAGCTTTTAATCGACTCTTGAAACATAGAGGGAAGTTTAAACGAGGAAGTTTTTCCTTCTCGGCAACTTGCAAAATTCTGTGAGTCCGGTCAATCTGTCGGTCAGTCTGTCGTTGTTCATATGATTTCGAAGGTAGCTCTTCAGCCTTCTCAGTGTGGAAAAAGTCCGTTCCGGGGTCGACGTCGACACGGGTAAAGTCGCCAGGATAGAAAGTAGGCTGTGGATGTTCGGAAAAAAGTCGCGGTTGCACATCTGTAAGGCCTGTAAAGCACAAGCTGGGCGATTATTTTCTTCGATCTGGCAGCATTTGTTCACCCACAGTGTGAACTCTGCTTCGATGACATTAGCCGAAGGAATGTCGCCAAGGTAAAACTGCACTGCATCATCAATATCAGAAAGGCTAGCCGATGCGCAGAATTTCGGCAGCAGCATGTTAAGGCCAACCACGACCTTCTTATGGGCATCGAACCGGTCTCTTAATTGATTTTCGAAGTCAGCCAGCAAAGGCAAATACACATTCCTCCGGTAGTACTCTTCGGGAGTAGCAGAAGGTACGTTGCTTCTTTGCATCTGCCTTCCAGTGATGCGTGGTAGGGCCATCTCAACATTTGTGATCTTCAGCAAAGAGAGCGACTTCAGAAAAATCTTATTAAATTCCGTTTCCGCACTAGCCCTTTTTGTGGAAAGAACGTCTATAACATTCTTTACGTGATCGCACGCTTGAGCCAAGTCACAGTCAATTTTTTGAAGAAACTTGCAAAGTGGCAGTGTCAAAGAGAAGAGGTCGCTACAGATCTGAAGCTAAACGACAAACTCGGGCTTCGTAATGGCATGGAGCAGTTGTGAAGCTTTTGAAGGATTATGAGATGAAGCGGCCTCTTCTTCCAAATATTCGAGGAATTGTACAATAGGCACGTACAGTTCAAGGAAACGCTGAAGTGCATCGTGACTCTCTACCCGCCTTGTTTGGCAAAAAGAGTGAACTGATTTTCTTTTTTCTTGTGTTAAATCTTCTACTTTGTCTCGCAGTTGGTTCGTCCTCTGTGGCGAAGCTCTCACAAACGTACAGGTTGAGGATACAGTTCCCAAACAGTTGCGGATGCTGGGGAGTTTGCATGCGTGAAGCAGAGCAAGGTTCAACGAGTGGGCGCTACAATGCACGTACAACGCTTTGGGCGCTGTTTGACGAATGAAGGCTTCAACACCGTTAAGGTGGCCGCTGATTGATGCCGCGCCGTCGTATCCTTGCCCGCAAAGTAGGTTCAGGTCAAAGCCATGACCTCTAAGGCTGTTCAGGATTGTGCTCGCCAGCGCTTTGCCAGTGAGATCGTACACGGGAACGAAATCTACAAAATCTTCTTTAAGTATGGGCACTCCCGACGTGTCGTGTCCAACGTACCTTACACATAGGGAAATGTGGGCGGTGCGAGATATCAGTGGCCTCGTCAGCTAGAACTGAAAAACACGAACCTGAGTTGACGTTTTCAACTATCTTTCTTTGTATGATTTTACCACAGAGGGTGATCAACTCATTTTGAATTTTTGGGCTCGTGTACAGCGCATTCGCCGGAGATGTTTCCATGTGAGCTCTCAAGGCGGCATCTCCACATTTTGCTCTCATCCTAAGCAGTGCGCGGAAATTTCCATCATTTTTGAATGGCAGCACTTCAGACATATTTATCGGACCAGAGTCGTCTGTGCCGCGAAGCGGTACTTCTTGCCTGCCACAGAAAAGGATTGTTTCTATTATTGGCAGCAAGTTCTTGCGGTTTTCTTCCGCCTGCTTTTTAAGGTCGTGGTCAAGTTGTGTTAAGATGTCACGCTGTGAGCGGGACCGGACTGCTAAAAAGTTCTCCGATAGCGTTGTTGACATGGCGTGATAACTGCTGGATGCGTGGCTCTTAAAGGCGTCCATGGCTTTCTTGTAATTGGTGAACTTCTTAGTTACAAAACAGCCCAAGCGCTGGTGCTCCCCTTTTCCTGCACACTCGCTTGCGAAGACTACGCAATATTTGCATAATGCTCCTTGAAGCTTCTTTGAATAAACAAGCCATGGGTAACGATCTACCCAGTGAGGTTGGAACTTCAGACTCCTTTTCCATGTGGCTGGATAATCATAGTTAGCCGGAGGGGTCCACGGATTGAGCAGCAGCTTCTCCGTCGTCTCTGGATCATTTACATTATTGCTTTTCGAGACAAACGGTCCCAAGTCGAAAATATTCGCACTCGTCGCACAGAGGGGAGGCGAACCAGAATGTGTAGGTGCCATGCCACTCACCTTCCTTGGGCATTGCCAAGTGGTAAAGGCGTCACTTTGCCCAGCGTTGACTGTAGAACAAAGGTCACTTGGAGTTGCACTGCGGCCACCATCATTTCCCGGCGGCGCATGGGTGTCCTGCTTGTATTCGTTCTCAGGTGATTCATATAAACCGGTGCATTCTCCTGAGTCGCTACAGAAGTTCGGACGCGTTTGGCTTTCCACCAGTGCTGAGGAGGGCGAAGTTTTATCCTTCGAAGGAGGCGGTTCTTCTCCGTCCGCTTCATCGGTTCGAACTTTCTTGAAGTAAGACGCAAGACTCCTTTGCTTCGTTGTTGCAGAGTGTCTTTTCATTTTGCTGCCGCAATCCTGTGCACGCACACAGAAGTGGCCAGTGGCTCCAAAAAGACGTTTGCGACTGCTTCGACTGCCTGGCGTGAACGGCGGGCGATGTTTTCTTCCTCTCTTATCCACTTTACAGTGGCTAGAATGTAGAAGTGTGATGAACGCGCCGGCTCCCGCGTGGCGCATGTGTTTTCTGAACGCCGCTACAGCTGGTGTGCATGCAGGCCCATTATTGTACTCCAGCTGCAGCAAACTGAATTAACGCTACTTAAAGACCTTTTCACAGAAGACTCCATGGGCACTGCATACTCCCCTTAATATACGTGAACCCCCAAGAATGCACTGCCGAGACATTTGCACTCCCGTGGTACAGTCCAGGAAGGAGGTGTTGCTCCGTTCCTGTGAAAAAGTCACCTTTTCACAGACGGCTCCCTGGGCGCCTGCATAATTCTCTCTGGACTGCGCTAATTAAATAGCCGTGACCCCCCAAAAATGCACTTTGTAGGCTGTGACGTCAGCCTCTGTACTCCCGCGCGCAGCCCAGCTTGGCGGCGTTTTTTCTCTCCTGCGAAAGTTGACCGCTGGTGCCGGATTGTGTGTCGGCTGTATCCTCGCTTTGTGCGCTTTGTAGGGAGGCGCATATACCTTCTGTGTACAGAAGAGGTAGATTTCCTTGTGTGTGGTTAAGGTTGTTCGAAGTTGCTCGGATATGCCAGTCTTTCAGTAGATGTCATCTTCGATGATTCGTTTCGGTGGCGAGGACTACAGTTTGAGAAAAGTTTACCCTGCAGCCTGCGTCCTCGGAATGCGCCGCTGAGTTTTTCCGCTTAGGGGTTTCGTTCCCTGGCAAATTTGCGCACGTCGTGTTGGTGTTGCCGTTGCTGTCGAACTGTTTACCTTCACAGAAGGAGACGCGCTTTTCGTAGGAACCCAAAGCCGACACGTGCGGTCCGCACAGACGGATAACTTCTCCAGCGGCAATGCACAAGGAAAGCATCTGGAATCAAAAGGAGCTGCTACGGGGTAAAAGACGAAAAAAAAAAGACTCGAAGGAACGCGAGGGCGAAGTGCAAAGCTGTACAAATAGGGCAGGTGCGCGTGCGGGGGAGGGAGCGCTGAGGTGTTCTGGTAAAAGGGTAGGTTTGAAGAAAGGAAGAAGAGGGAAGCAATGCCAGGAAAGTTGCAGTGTAACTTTGGCAGCTGGTGGTCGTTGTGAAGGCGTGTAAATATTTTAGTATCACCCGAAAAGTTAAAGCATCAAAAAAATTTCGGGGGGGGGTCAGAACCCCCTCAACCCCCCCCCTAGTTACGGGCCTGCCGTCAGGGCCACTTGCAGAAGAAGCATTTATATTGCCAAGTAACATAAGTACACCAGCATGTGTTACGAACGGCTCCGGCATAGTTTCAAACACATTGTCGGGAACACGCAGTAATTCAGTGTGACAGGGGTGTGTGAAAGAAGACTGGGAATAGCGATTGAAGGAAGAAGCTTTATCGATGTCATCAGCTAGAAGCACACCGCCGTTCCCGTTCTCTTGTCCTCTCACGCGTATATAGATATATATATTATGACGTAACAAGAGATGGCAGGAGATGCCAACAAGGAGTAAGTGCGCGGGGAATGGACTAAAAGCATGGCGTATGAGTCACAGCGCGTCTACCATTCATAGCGTCACAAAAGTCGACAGGATGAAGACCTGGCAGCCACTTCATCAGCCGCACATCCATACCGCAGTTCCCAACAAGACGCCCTGGCCGCATAAGAAATATATAAGGAGATCATAGCTGTATAGAGTTACCAGCTTCATGGCAGCACCATCGGCAGAACTTCACATCCCGAAGTACGCAGGATCAGCGGTTCATGCACCCCTAGAGGACTGGTTCGAACTCTTCGAACGCCACGCTACCCCTTCATCATGGTCGAAACGGGACATGGTTGCCATGTTCAACGAATACGTCACAGATGAGGCATTTCGATTCTGTCTGATGCACATCTTCCAAAACAATGAATCTCGGAAAAAAATAAGTCAAGAAATGATCACCCGGTTTAAAGTATAATGAAGGGCCACTTATAACAAAGCATACGGAGCAGTTTAAACTGAATCATGACAGCCCAGCCTCCTTTTCCAAAAGACCCAACCTTCGGCCAGGCTTCCCTTCTGAAACAAATTGGGAGTTTTCTACAGCTTTGCTGCACCATATGACACTAGGCATCAATGAACCACCCGATTTTATTCTTAGCCTCGCATGCGTGGCCTAGCACCTGGTTTTCATTCGCGAGGCTCTTCAGCTGCTCCTAACGCTAATCGCCTGCCTCACAAGCTCGCTACGTTCACGAAAGATGAGCTGATGGATCCGGAGACATTATCGACCAAACCACGAGTCTTTCCCGCAGGTTTATGCGTCAGAAGCATTTATTTCAGCTATTCCCCAAGTAGAGAAACATGCGGAATTGGAATAAGGTCAAGCCATATCGCAGTAATGTCCAGTGCTCAGCCAGCTGAGTGTCGAAACAATATAGACTCAGCATTTAGCGTGAGCTTCAGCAAGAAAATCGAAAGGGCAGCCATTACTTGGGTGAACACGGAACATGCTTACACCCCATCAATAAATCACACTGAGGCCACCAACAGTGTATGCTCGATCAGTATGAACATCAGCAATTTCCGAAGCAGAATCAACACGGCCAGCAAAATAGAGAACTTTGTTCACAAGGGTTTGGGATAAGGGGTCATGAGCTCGACGGGTGTGGCCCCAGGTCCAGAGCTCCACTGGCTACTGCCGCCTGCCTGACATGACCCTGGAGCGGAAGCTGTAGCTCCGAGTCCGAGCTGGCGAGCTGTGCTTCCCATTTCTCTAAAGTAATAGAGAGTTTATGCTGACCTAAAAAGGCATCTAAATTCAGTGGTCGGTTTAGGCATCCCCACGAAATGTCATATAGCGATGGCGAGCCCCCACACCACGGAGAGACGTGCCCATACAACTTTGAAAAAACTGTTTAATCTTTGTAGATTGGGAAAGTTTCACGTTTGATTCCTACGGAGGTCGATCGCGTCCTCCCCTTCTAATTACTTGTGGCGGGCGCTGTATTTTTGTCGCGTGCCTCGCTGGTGAGCAAGAATTTCGCGAGGGGCTATTCTGGATGGGTCGTTGTCCACATCGTTAGTTTCTTCCTGGAGTGCTTGGGGGGGGGGGGGGGGGGGAGTTGAAAGTGCGGTCGAGGTTCTGGTCGGATGGTGCACCCTCGAGCACTCTCGTTCACCCCCGCCCCCCCCCCCCCCAGCCCTGTGTGTCCTGGACACCAGATCAGTCTGTATTTCTTTTTCAATCTCCCGCCTATGAATTTACTTATTTGTATCGGAAGGCTGCCTTTTAAAAAGAAACGGCACGCTGCCCGCGAGTAAGAGATGATAATCATCTGTGGTTCTCCCTCGGTACTTGCTCTTTGATCGCAAGGGCGATGGCAAATCACTCCGCCTTGGCGATTGAGTACGTGTACAGGGATGCACATGTCATCATTCTGTTCTCGCTACTAAGTACTGCTGCAGCGGACCGTGTAAAGTTGTATCTGGAAGCATTTTCGCTTCCAGATACAAAACAAAATATTTTGGTTTTTAATGTTTTACGGAGCCACCGCACTCTTTCCTATCTTCGCTTTTTGTTTGTACTTAAATCCATGTTCTTGGGCAGGGGAGCGATCGAGATCTTGCAGCGGACGGGTTTTGGGATTTCGACAAGAACGTCGTTGAAGTTCTGGGTGTACGGTACAGTAGGAAGCCCGCCCAAGCGAGTATCTCTCTCCCCGCTTTCGTCTGACTTAGACGACTTCTGTGCGCGGTCAGTACCGGTGTCGTTATCTCAGGGTATGTGTAACATATACACTCTGAAAATTTCTACACCCTTAAGGGTGTTTTTTTTATTTGTCGCACCGGCAGCACTCTTCTAGTGTGTTTAGCAACACCCAAAACACAGGGTGTTAGAAACACTCCTAAAAAGTAGGGTGTAAGGATTATTTACACCCTACTGCAATGGGTGTGAGTAAGCTACACCCGTGCGAGTGGTGTGTAACACGTGGTGTGTGATACATAAAAGTCACAGTTTCGCCGCAAGGGCGCAGCAGTGAATGCGATAGCAAGAAAAGCGGCCGGTGATGGACGCGCTACCACGCTGCAGAATCATATGCCCCCCGGTAACAGCTACCGCGCGAGCAGACAGCGGAAGGGCAAGGTTCTCCCTTCGCAAATATTAGAAGAAGCGAGCGAGCTGGCCGACGACATTTAAGTGCACCCGTTGCGCTCCTAGCGCCATCTCGCTGGTAATTAAGCAACGCTTATAAGCGCCTGCCGCCTATGAGCCCTGCCAGCGGTAAAGGGTGTGTATATAACGCTTGCCGTTAGCTACCTGAAGAAGCTGCGTCTTGTGGCGTTCTGGTTAGCGCCACGCGCTGGGGAGCGAGATGTCGCTGGTTCGATTACGCGCTTAGGAAGCATTTTTCTGAATTATATTTCTTTGGGACTTTTATATATATATACATACTTATACATATACGGTGCATGACGGCGCCGACGGCGACGGCAAAAACCAGCCGAGACTCTTCACATAATTGCTATCCCAATAAAAACACCCTTGAGAAGATAGCACTTACAGGGAGAAGCATATATGAACTTTCTTCCCTGTCAGACTCTTGGGGTACTACAGACATCATCTGGCCCCTTTAGGGGCACCCCAGAATGAATTTTCCCGTTGCAGTTGCCCTTCTCAAGAAGGAAAGTATTGGTGCCGCCACTGCACTTTTTATTCCTACCCAACTTCCTACAGGCACATTACGTCTGGCTGAATCGGTGCCGCGTTTATGTAATTTTGGAGTGCTGCGGCGCCCTTGTGAAAAGTGCGAGAGTTAGACTGCCAAAACTGTCATTGTTCTGTACTTGTCATACTATATTTCGCCATGCTGTATGGTCGTGTCCGCGTCGCCGCGGCCCGCTTTGAATGGTTTGTCACTAACTGACGTGGAGAGGGGGCGTTTGTTTAGTGCCCTCTGCAAGCCTCCCACGGCTTCGTTAACCTACTGCTTCTGCATTTTCAGTTATTCTCCGACGAACGTTGCAATTTCTGTCCTGAATTCGGCTGAAAGTTTATTGAAATTAGCGATGCTTTCCCTGTTTTCGTGAACCTTGGTCTGCACTTGCTTTATTAATTTGCTGCTTTGCGATTAGGTAATGAACGTTTCTTCACCCATACCTTCGCTCGTATCTGCAGTTTCTCCACGTCGGTTGGACGCTCTCGCGTCTCTTTCGTGCCTTCGGTGGGGTTACTTACTTACCCTGAGTTTTGTAATTTTTTCATTGCGCTTTTACATTTTCTTTCCATTGATGAGATTGCTAGGTCTTACTCTGACTTCCGCGGCCATTTGATACCTAAGCTGTTTAATGTGTTGCGTTAATATTTTGTTCTCTATAATTTTCCTATACTGATGACTATCAGTTACTGGAGCATTGGGAGACATTAGAGTCGCCAAGCTCACCTTGTTTGGTTGGCTGTTGGTCCTCAGTAGCCAAGCCAGCAGTTGCTACTTCTTCCTCTTCTTTCCCTGGATGGGCGGAGCTTTTCTCGTCGCTGTTACTTGATGTTTGCCAGGGGCCTCCGCAGACATGTTCACGTTATTTGGTTGTTTCTGGGTCCTTGATCTTGATCGCGATCTGGATCTCTGCCGCTTCTGTTGCGTCGCTTCCTCTCGGTCAGAGCTGAACCATCGAGAAGGTTTCTGCTGTTCTTGCTCAAGTTGGGGGAATGCCATATCCGCGTAGGTCCATTCTGTTTTTCTTCGAGTCATCTCCACTCGTGATATTCGGGGAGCCACGTCTTTCAGTTTCCTTCTGCACGATAAGTCTCCTTGGGTCCGCCACGTACGCGTTGAAGGGGTAGATATGTCCTCTGATTTTTAATTGGCTGATCTCTCACAGCCTGCCTGCCACTTCTTTGTGTGGCCTGGGCATCCTGCATTGTTCGGTCCGGGGTGGACCCGCAGTAAAAAGCTGTCGCCTCCAAAACTGTTCCGGCATGCGTCTATCACTGCCATAGAGAGTTCGGATCCGAGTAGAGTTTTGACTGTGAGGCCCTGGGCGGTCTCAGAATAACCTTTGTATCTTCCATTGGCAGGGAAGGTGGGCTGCGGCATTTTCCACGTCGGAAATCCCGCTTGGCTTGGTTCTCCCCTGCTGCGTCCACGGGCGGGTTGCCCGGTGATTCTTCATTTTTGTTCTCCATTCCCTTCTGGGATTCTTTCTGGCGTTTTCAACTGCGAAGCAAACCTCAGGCACTTTGGCCGTTTCTATCTATCTATCTATCTATCTATCTATCTATCTATCTATCTATCTATCTATCTATCTATCTATCTATCTATCTATCTATCTATCTATCTATCTATCTATCTATCTATCTATCTGTCTATCTATCTATCTATCTATCTGTCTGTCTGTCTGTCTGTCTGTCTGTCTGTCTGTCTATCTATCTATCTATCTATCTATCTATCTATCTATCTATCTATCTATCTATCTATCTATCTATCTATCTATCTATCTATCTATCTATCTAGCCGCCTATGTCTGGGCACTCTCCTGGTCGTCTTCATAATTTATAACATACCAAAATTGGCACTGCAAGGGATCTGTGTATGACGAACACGATTCATTGGTCATGACATGACTAACACAAAACACCTGTCGCGCACGTCATAAAAACCTTTCTCTCAGTCACGTGTGGCACATACCCGTATACCAGAGTTCGTGCTATGCGGCTTTGTGCCACAGGTGATACACAGTCTCAACCTACACAGTAACCACGAGCACAGACATTGACACGCAAGAAAAGTGATAATAATGATAATTGTTGGGGTTTTATGTCCCGAAACCACGATCTGATTATGAGAGCGAAGGGCTGCGGAAATTGTGACCATCGGGTATGCTTTAACATGTACCCAGATCGCACAGTACACGGGCATAAATCATTTTTCCTCCATCGAAATGCGACCGCCGTGGCCGGGATCGAACCCGCGACCTTCGGGTCAACAGCCGAGCACCGCAACCGCTACACCAACGCGCCAGACGCGATGAAAGTGAGGAGGCTGAAGACGGAACACCCCTGGAAGACGCTCGACTATCATCCACTCATGCACGTGGTCCGCAACGTGGACCACGTGGATTACGCATAATTCGGGGTAAACGCTTCTTACCATAAATCTGCTGAGAGAACGAGGCGTCTCATCATTACCGGTGACTACAACATTGATTTATCAAGACCCAACAACGCTTGGTCCTTATACTGCGTGAAAGACGGCTTGGATGTGGACAGGGCATGAAAAACCTTCGCTGCCACGTCCACGACAGGAGGCATCATAGATCATTTAATCGTAAGAGGCATCCAGGATTTCCCCCAGCTGCACTATACCTTGCACTTCACCACACTTAGTCTCCTCACAGCCGCGATCACGAACGAATCCGATTAACTAGTCCGGTCCAACTGCTCGTGCTCACTAATCACGGTGGTCATAATCTTGTGCAAGAACTGTGAAGAACCCCTTCTACACATGCACACCGGTTCGTGAAACGTGCGTGCGTTCTTCGCCATAACGGACAATTATAAGCACAAGGATAACAGCTGTAACCGTGACTGTAACGTACCTGTGACTGCGCGTGCCACTCATATATCTAGGGAAACTTTCCTGAATCAAGCTCGGTCGCGAGCAACGCCTGTCATGTGCATCTGCGTTCTTTCTTTGTCCTGTTCGGATTCGTGCTATCCAGTACTAAAAAATATAAGCCCTACATATCAGCTTACCGCGTCTAGTGTTCGTAACACCCATGTTGGTGTTGGCATCGTGACGCAACTGTAAAAAAACTGAGTATTGTGACTTGTTGGGCGAGTTGGTTCATTCTTACGGTAGAATTAGCGGAAATACCACGACGAGAGAAGACGGGAGACGAACGAGCGCAACGTCTCCCGTCTTCTCTCGTCGTGGTATTTGCGCTAATTCTGCCATAAGACTGTAAAAAACTGGTTATATATTACATATGCGACTCTTCCACATATGAGTGGCCGTTTACCACTTGCACGTTTCGCTCAATGTGGAAAATTACGCCACAGTTACCATCTCGCGCATGCTTCGCATAACATCGATTTCCACGGTGCGTGGGATCTGCCGAATTTGTAGGGGCGTAGGTCCTCGTAGTGTAACCTTGTCCCATGTCAGGCGTAACCGCGGCAGTATCTCCCGAACAGTATAATACATGGCGCTGTCCCATAGAGATAGAAAAAATAAATAAAAAATAAATAAATAATGAAAATATAAAAAGTCTAAAATAAATAAAAATAATAAAATAAATATAAAAAAAGACAAATAAAAAAAAGAAGGAAAAACGGCAAAAGGAAATTAATCAAAGCGGCGTATCGCTTTCATTACTGCTTGTCGAAACCACTGAACATTTCACAGTGTGCACATGATTGCTTCAGGAGCTTCGCCCAAGCTCTTCATCATTCACCCGTGGATATGTTTAGTGTTCGTTTTTCGTCTGCGTGAAATAATGGTGGGCCAGCCGTCCTCCGTCCACGTACGAGAAAGACCTGCGTCGTCGTCTTTCTCGTTATCGAGAGACGCGTCACTGGATGCCCGCATTTCGTCACTTGATTCCACCTGTTCCGAGACGTTACTCGCGTCGTTTGGATGAATCTCCGACACCCGAAATGGGCCGGGAAACTCTTCGTCAACTTCCACACTGGCGAAGAATCGTTGGGCGTCGTTATGCATGCTCAGCAGAAACAGGGGATTGGACCTACCTGCGCTCTCCGCTGCTCTAGGACTATAGTCCGAAAGTGAGGTACATGTCGCTCACCGTTGGCTTCTGACTTCGTCAGATAATGGCCGAAAAATTCGGTTGTATGGTTGTTAGCCAGTCCACCCACACACCCTCGTCGCCACACCCCGCACATGCTAGCGTCCCGGTGCCGCCATCCGAAGCCGTTTCAGGGTGAGCTGCGTCTGTGCGCCTCGTTTCTTCCAATGTTGATAGCCTCCCGTCAGGAGGGTCCGGGTCCCATATTTTGGGGTACTTCGAATCCTAGCAACTTCACGAAAAAGGAGATGGACTTTTAAAGTGGGCTTGGCTGAAATTTCCGCATGAAAGCGTTTCAAGAAGTGGGGCGCGATGTGAGCACGTCCTCACGGCTCTACGCCACCTGGTGTTCCTCAGGCCAGCAAAAGCAAACTTATCAATTTAAGCAACTAGTACTCCTACAATGCCAACAACAAACATCAGAAGCACATTCGCGGTGTAGAGAAAGACTTTTCAAAGGGAGGTGACTGAAGCGAAGGCAAATTCAAGATGTCTCACTCAAAACAAACAAGATATAAAACTGGAGACATATTCACAGAAAGAAACGCTACCACAGACCCTGTGAAAGTCAGATATCAATACTGTGCCTGCGAATAAACCATCATAGACCACACCAGAGAAAACGAAGAAAAAAGAGCAAAACTATTCCCTTTCATGTGCGACAACACAGCGAATGTCCCATCCGCCTCGTTCAACGTACACAGAAAGCGGAAGCACCGCATGTGTATCCGTCACGACAAACCAAAGCCTACGACATCCGAGCTGCCGGCGCTGCGAAGTGTTCCACTATGGTTCATTTGTGACTTGTCTACCAACAGCGTCACCACCAGCGTACACGAAAAAAGACGAAAAAAAAAGACTCGAAGGAACCCGAGGGCGAAGTGCAAAGCTGTACAAATAGGGCAGGTGCGCGTGCGGGAGAGGGAGCGCTGAGGTGTTCTGGTAAAAGGGTAGGTTTGAAGAAAGGAAGAAGCGGGAAGCAATGCCAGGAAAGTTGCAGTGTAACTTTGGCAGCTGGTGGTCGCTGTGAAGGCGTGTAAATATTTTAGTATCACCCGAAAAGTTAAAGCACCAAAAAAATTTCGGGGGGGGGGTCAGAACCCCCTCAACCCCCCCCCCCCCCCCCAGTTACGGGCCTGCCGTCAGGGCCACTTGCAGAAGAAGCATTTGTATTGCCAAGTAACATAAGTACACGAGCATGTGTTACGAACGGCCGAAAAATTCGGTTGTATGGTTGTTAGCCAGTCCACCCACACACCCTCGTCGCCACACCCCGCACATGCTAGCGTCCCGGTGCCGCCATCCGAAGCCGTTTCAGGGTGAGCTGCGTCTGTGCGCCTCGTTTCTTCCAATGTTGATAGCCTCCCGTCAGGAGGGTCCGGGTCCCATATTTTGGGGTACTTCGAATCCTAGCAACTTCACGAAAAAGGAGATGGACTTTTAAAGTGGGCTTGGCTGAAATTTCCGCATGAAAGCGTTTCAAGAAGTGGGGCGCGATGTGAGCACGTCCTCACGGCTCTACGCCACCTGGTGTTCCTCAGGCCAGCAAAAGCAAACTTAGCAATTTAAGCAACTAGTACTCCTACAATGCCAACAACAAACATCAGAAGCACATTCGCGGTGTAGAGAAAGACTTTTCAAAGGGAGGTGACTGAAGCGAAGGCAAATTCAAGTGTCTCACTCAAAACAAACAAGATATAAAACTGGAGACATATTCACAGAAAGAAACGCTACCACAGACCCTGTGAAAGTCAGATATCAATACTGTGCCTGCGAATAAACCATCATAGACCACACCAGAGAAAACGAAGAAAAAAGAGCAAAACTATTCCCTTTCATGTGCGACAACACAGCGAATGTCCCATCCGCCTCGTTCAACGTACACAGAAAGCGGAAGCACCGCATGTGTATCCGTCACGACAAACCAAAGCCTACGACATCCGAGCTGCCGGCGCTGCGAAGTGTTCCACTATGGTTCATTTGTGACTTGTCTACCAACAGCGTCACCACCAGCGTACACGTGCAGGTCTTGCTTCTATTATCGTATGCGGAACAGCAGCCTCGTCCACCGAGCGCTTCTGGACGCCACCGAGCTGCTCAACTATGAAAGTTCTAGTGAGGTTATGAACTTCTTTCGAACACGGCGCTATCCATCTGCTTATTTGGACATTTTTCACGTATAATATTCTCTTTGTTCATTTTTTGATGCTTGTGACTCTTGCATGCTTTCGTAGGGAGGGGTAATTGTGTGACGTAACAAGCGATGGCAGGAAAGCACACAAGAAACAAGTGCGCGAGCAATGGAATAAACGCCTGGCCTCATAGCCGGAGCACGTATCCCATCCAAAGGGATATATATATATATATATATATATACATATATATATATATATATATATATATATATATATATATATATATATATATATATGGTAGGCTCGACCCGTTTACGTCCTCTTCTTCTCGCTCGGCTCATACCCGTTTCATTCCCCGGTTCCCGGACGAAGCCCGCTGGGCGAGTCCGAATCACTTAGTATGTGTAGAGTGAAACCGCTTAAGACGGGCAACATGTACCAGCTGGGTCCGGCTTGACCGACGGCCAGCTGACGTCAAGCGCGCCACCACGTACGTCAAATCGCTCAAGCGATCAACGATGACAAATGGGCCCGTGTACTGGCGTAAAAACTTTTCGCATAAGCCACGTTTACGTTGCGGGGTCCACAACCACACGAAGTCTCCTTTACAGTACGAGACAGCCTGATGGTGGCTGTCATAGCGTTCTTTTGATCGCTGCTGCGATGCCACAGTACGAAGGCGAGCAATCCGCCGGGCTTCTTCGGCAAGACACAGCGTTCTGGCGACAGAGTAGTCGCTATGAAAGTCAAACGGTAGTATCGTGTCGATGCAGCTTAGCGGTGGACGTGCGTAAAGGAGGTAAAATGGACTGTAATCGATCGTCTCATGCTTTGGAGTATTGTAGGCATAAGTGATGAAGGGGAGAACATCATCCCAGTCTGTGGTCGGAAGATACGTACATGGCCAACATGTTAGTCAGAGTTCTGTTCGTACGCTCTACAAGCCCATTCGTCTGAGGGTGATAAGGCGATGAATGGCGGAACTGCGAATTGCACAGACGAACCAGTTCTTCTACGGCGTCCGCGACGAACTGACGACCACGATCACTAATGATCACACGGGGAGGACCATGTCGAAGAATAATAAATCGAAGCAAAAACATTGCAACGCACGCAGCTGTCGAAGATGGTATGGCCGCCGTTTCTGCGTAGCGGGTCAGATGGTCGACACATACTATCACCCATCGATTGTCGTTAGATGATCGTGGAAATGGGCCTAAAAGATCAATACCCACTTGTTCAAATGGTAGACGAGGCGGTGACAGTGGTTGGAGAAGACCTGGCGGAGAAGTCGAAGGGCGCTTGTAGCGTTGACACTGTTCGCAACTTGCGACATAGTGCTTGACGGTGTCTCGCATTCTGGGCCAGTAAAAGCGCTCCTGTTCAGAGTTCTGATGAACCCGAAGTGACCAGCGGTCGCATCGTCGTGCATGGCTCTAAGTATTTCCAATCGTAGACTCTGAGGCACGACCAGAAGGAAGCGTGCGCCTTTAGCCGAATAATTCGTCTTGTAAAGCAAGCCGTCACGGACACAAAAGCGACCGGTGGCTCCAGGACGCGTTGCAGCGACGAATAGTGGTTCCAAACCAATATCATTTTTTTGTTCTGTCTTGAAAGTCGTCGAGTCTGGGAAAATGGCAGAAATGGGGGCAAAGCAGTCATCAAAACTGTCCTCGTCACACTCGGTCGTCGTCAGAGGAAGGCGGGAGAGACAGTCTGCATCGGCGTGGTGACGTCCAGACTTGTACGAGATGACGAAGTCGTACTCCTGTAGTCGAAGAGCCCAACGTGCAAGTCGTCCACTTGGGTCACGGAGATTCACCAGCCAGCATAAAGCGTGGTGGTCGGTGACGATTGTGAACGGGCGTCCGTAGATATAAGGTCGGAATTTGTGTACCGCGAAAACAGCTGCCAAGCATTCTTGTTCTGTGACGGTATAGTTGCGCTCAGCCTTACTGAAAGAGCGGCTAGCATAAGCGACGACGTGTTCAGCCCCTTGATGACGCTGCACTAGTACGGCACCGATGCCGATGCCACTAGCATCGGCGTGCACTTCTGTCGGCGAAGACGCATCGAAGTGACGCAATATAGGCCCCGACGTTAGCAGAAACTTTAGCTGGCGGAACGCCTCGTCGCAAGCCGAAGTCCACTTGAAAGGCACGTCTTTTTGGAGAAGACATGTTAGGGGATGCACCACGTCTGCGAACCTTGGAACGAATCGACGAAAATATGAGCATAAGCCCAAGAAGCTCCTGAGCTCCCGCACGCACTTAGGTGGTTCGAAAGAGCTGACGGCCTCGATCTTTCGTGGGTCTGGCCTCACACCGTTTTTGTCCACGAGATGCCCAAGTACTAACGTCTCCGTTTCACCGAAACGACATTTCTTTGAGTTTAGGATCAAGCCGGCCTTTTCTACGCAATCCAAAACGAGACTGAGGCGTTCCCATTTAAGTCCACGAAGTATAGTGTCCATAAATCGTTCGAACGTTGCTGGCGCATTACAAAGGCCGAACGGCATAACATTAAATTCATAAAGGCCGTCAGGCGTCACGAAGGCCGTTTTCTCCTTGTCGTTTGGGTGCATGGGTATCTGCCAACACCCTGATCGCAAATCCAGCGACGAAAAGTAGGCAGCGGAATGTAGGCAGTCGATGACATCATCAATGCTAGGAAGCGGATTCACATCCTTTTTGGTGACCGAGTTTAGTTTTCTGTAATCAACACAGAACCGCCACGATCCATCCTTCTTCTTTACCAAGATCACTGGTGCTGCCCACGGACTAGATGACTCTTTCACAACTCCCTTTCGTAACATGTCCGTCACCTGTTCTGCTATAACTGTCCTTTCTGTCGAAGACACGCGGTATGGCTTTTGACGAATCGGGTGTGCAGATCCGGTGTCAATTCTGTGGTGAGCACGAGAACGTGGTAGTGAAGCCTCCGTGTCCCCTTGTGTGAAGTCGAAGACAGAAAGATGTGTCAAAAGGACTCGTGCAAGAGCGTGGCGTTCATGTGAGGGCAGCGACTTGCTGATCATCCGTAAGACCTGTTCTTCGGAACTGCTTCGTTGGGGGTCGCTTCTTTGAGACTGCTCCTCCTCGCTTAAAACTGTGATAGAGCTGTTAGTAACCTCGTCAAATTTAGCGAGCTTCATATCGCGCGGGAGAACAGCAGGCACCGAAGAACAATTGAAAGCCCACAAATTTGAGGCGCCATTCACAACAGTCACGAGAGAACGCGGCACAAGTACATCTTTCTTCACACAACCCGTCGCAAGTGGTTGGGTTTGGGCGTCGAACGATGAAAGGTCGGACGCAGCAACACTAACAGGAACACGCGATAGAGACCACGGCGCTATAAGCGAATCGTTCGATACGACAAAATAGTTTTCCTCTGGTAAGGATGTATTGGCAAGAGTAGAGAGAAGCGCGCCATTCAACGTAATTTCGCCTGTGCCACAGTTAACGGAAGCACCACAGTCCTGAAGAAAGCCGATCCCGAGAATCACATAATTAGTGCACCGTGGTAGAACAAGAAATTCCGTGATGAGATCTTCTTCGCCGAATAATACACTTGCAACACATATACCAAGGGGAACAAGACACTCTCCGCTGACACCACGAAATGTCACACCACCATTCCACGGGAACATAACTTTCCGATCAAGCCTTTTTTTGAAAGTCACACTCATGACGGAAACCGTAGCACCACTATCGACTAACGCAGTGACAGGCACACTATCAATTTACACACACACTTTGTTCTTGACCATCACAATAGGAAGAGGAGTAGCTCGCAGAGACGGAGACTGGCCGGCGACCTTACCTGCATCGGCCGCGCCGGCTAGTTTCCCGACGATGGTGGTGACGTAGAACGTCGCCGTGGTGACGGTGAACGGCGTTGGCGTCTGGTCGGTGGCGTCAGGCTACGGTCGGAAGCTGGCGAGTCACTCCTTCTGTTGTAATGACGGAAGGTATTCCTGGGTGGCGAGTCTGTGGTGTTTACTTCCCTGAGTTCTGTCGGCCAATGATCGTCATAAATTCCTTGTTCAAGGTTAGGCCAAGTCGGGGGTGGGCCGTATCTTGCCTGGCGTCGCCGGCGACAAAAACGAGAGATGTGACCTACGGCACCACAGCTGTAGCAGACAGGCGATGGGCGACCGACGTTGTAGGCTTCGGGATAAGCTCTGGGACGCTGCGTGTAGAAAACACGGTCTTCTGAGTGCCGATTCGTGGTATCCCTACGAGTGCGTTGGTCGTGCGTCGTGTCATTGGGCAAGGAACTTCGGTGCTGTCGCACCTGGTCGACTCGAAAGTCTGCGCCGCCTGACATGGCCGACAATGCGGATACAGCCGATGCAGGTTCGTGGTGTTGGTTAGAAGCGCAACCGGGCTGTTCGACATCCGCCGATTTGGTGTGTCGTTCCAGTTCTTCGCGGACAATTTGCCTCACAATTGCTGCAAAGTCAAATTGAAAACTGTAGCTGTCCTCAATGCTTGCTACAGTCGCCACATTTGCTAACCTGCCGAACTTGGGCGTGATGCGGCGTAGCTTCAAGGTTTCAAATGTGCGGCAATGCTTCATGACATCAGCGACCGAGGCGAGACTCTCCTTGGCAATCAAGTAGTTGTATACATCCTCGGCAATACCTTTGACAAGGTGCCCAACTTTGTCCTCTTCGGACATTCGAGGATTCACCGTCTTACACAACTTCAGGATCGCCTCTATGTACGTGGTACAGGTCTCACCTGGTACTTGAGCACGCTGAAGCAATGTCTGCTCCGCCCGCTTCCTCTTCGTGGTAGAATCTCTGAAGCACTCTGTGATTTCAGTAGCGAAGCGCTCCCAGGTTGTTAATGATTCTTCGTGGTTCTCAAACCACACCAGCGCAGTGTCTGTCAGGAAGAGAACGACATGCTCTAGCTGAGCCGTTGGGTTCCAGCCGTTGCACTTGCTTACACGCTTATAGTGGGTAAGCCATTCCTCCACGTCCTCGCCGGGTTTTCCAGAGAAAGGGCGTGGCTCCATCTGACGCATCCAGCCGCCGGTTGTCCGCGCCGGAGGAGTCGGTGACGACTGTTGGTCACCGTTGTTGGACATCGGTAGTGTCCCCGGTAGTGTCGGAGGTAGTCGAGCGAGGCGTCGGCTTCGGCGTAGACCTAGCGGCAGCGGCTCCGTCGTCTCGATCGAAGTACCCAGCACCTCCACCACAAAACTGTTGCGGGTGCGTTGAATTATGTTTATTTACGGGGCGAGGTTGATGGTCAGGTAATGATGGCGTCGGTAGGCTCGACCCGTTTACGTCCTCTTCTTCTTCTCGCTCGGCTCATACCCGTTTCAATATATATATATATATATATATATATATATAATATATATATTGGTGCTCAAGTGAAGCGGAAGAACAAAAAACGATGCCTTTATTGCCAACGTTGCAGCCGGGGACCGGCCTCCGTCAGGGCGTACACTACGAGGCTGGTCCACGGACGCAACGTTAGAATTAAAGCATCGTTTGTCATTTGTTCGTCCGCTTCACTTGTACACCTATAACACAACCGAATCCAGGTAAACCCTCAAGAACACATATATATATATATATATATATATATATATATAGATATTTTTTTTGTGACGTGGTTTATTGACGCGTCTTCAGGGAATATCAACAAGCGTCCTCGAGTAGAGCGTCGGAGAGCGGCGGGCGTCAAGCAGCCAAAATCCGGGCAAGCGCGAGCTGGAGTCCCCTGCTACTCTTGACACTGCGGTTTGCTTGCTTGCTAGCTTGCTCGTGTGTTTCTTCGTCGTCCTCTCTTCACTACATTGGCCGCCGGGGAATAGCGGAGCCATCCTGGCGGCTTAAGGCGTTGACAAGATAGCGGGGTCATAATAAGGCTTGATGCGAGACACGTGGACGATTTCTCGGCCGCGACGGCGCACGTCGTCAGATGGTGTCAAGGACTCGACCTCGTAATTGACGGGAGAAGTCTGAGCAAGAATGCGGTAGGGGCCGTGGTACGGGCTAGTAACTTGGAGGAAAAATCCAGGAGTGTTCCGGCGGTACCCAAAGCCAGACGAGAGCACCTGTCTTGAAAGCAGCAAGAGGTCCGTCGTCGTCGCGCCTAAGCTTCTGGCGACCTTGGTCTTCTGCCGTAAATGAACGGGCCAACTGTCGGCAATCTTCTGCGTACCTTGCGAAGTCGGAATTGGGCTGTACTCATATACGTCAAGGTGTGTAAGGAAGCATGGTGTCCAGCATGCATGATGGCTCTCATCCGTATAAAAGAAAGAACGGTGAGAATCCTGTGGTGGCTTGCGTAGCACTGTTGTACGCGTATGTCACGAAATGAAGAACGGTGTACCCAGTTGGCCTGGTTCGGATTGCGGTGTACATCGTCAGCATATCACCGAGAGTGCGATTAAATCTTTCGGGTAGGCCATTGGTTTGTGGATGATATGCGGTCGTCATGCGGTGAACGATATTGCACTGAACGAGCAATGCTTCAATAGCTTCGGACATGAAAACACGTCCTCTGTCGCTCAAAATTTCGCGCGGGGCGCCGTGGGCGCAGGACGAAGTTGCGTAGAATGAAAAACACAACTTCTCTGGCTGTTGCTGTGGCCAAAGCTGCAGTCTCTGCGTAACGCGTGAGGTGGGTCTACGGCGGACAATAATCCATCTGTTCCAGAAGTGGTCGAGGGAAGCGGGCCGGATAAATCAATAACAACGCGGTCAACGGACGCGCCGCGGCACGGGAGATGGCTGAAGTGTACCGGGCTGTCGTTGGGGTGGAGCCTTTCGTCGCTGACAGGCGTGCAAGTGCGGATATACTTGCACACACATGAATACAGTCCGCGCCAATAGTATCGCTGACGCAGGCGGTTGTAGGTCTTGAGACGCCGGCGTGAGCGCTTTGCGGGTCGGTGTGAAAAGCAGCGCACTTTCCATGCGCATGTGGCGAGGTCTCGCAAGGAGCCACCTCTCGACCATCAGACGCGTAATTCCGCCAGTAGAGGAGACCCATCTCGAATAGCGAAATGGCGCGCTTGGCGACAAAGAGTCTTGAAGCGGGGTAAGGTGATGGATCAGCTCAGATCAAGTCGAGCATGTGGCAAACCCACGCATCCTTGCGTTGCTCCAACGACATGTCTGCGACGTCGATTGGCGACAAGGAAGCTGATGGGGAAGCTGTGTCGGACGCTAGCGGTGAGCGGGAGAGCGCATCAGCATCAGAGTGCTTGCGGCCTGATTGGTACACAACAAGAATGTCGTACTCTTGCAGCCGAAGCGCCCAACGACCGAGGCGTCCCGATGGATCTTTCAGCGATGAGAGCCAACATAGAGCATGGTGGTCCGTGACGACGTCGAAAGGGCGGCCATAGAGGTACGGGCGAAACTTAGCCAAAGCCCAAATTATGGCAAGGCATTCCTTCTCAGTAACCGAATAATTGCACTCAGCTTTCTTGAGAGTTCGACTCGCGTAAGCGACGACGTATTCTTCGTATCCCGGTTTCTTTTGAGCCAGTACTGCACCAATGCCGACGCCGCTGGCGTCAGTATGGATTTCCGTTGGCGCATCAAGGTCAAAGTGACGAAGTATTGAAGGCGATGTCAGTAAGCGCCGTAGCGTTTCGAAAGATGTGTCGCACTCTCTTGACCAAGCAGACAGGCCATTAGAAGTTGTCAAAAGATTGTAAGAGGGGCGATGATGGAAGCGAAGTCGCGACAAATCGGCGAAAATAGGAACACAGCGCAATGAAACTTCGAAGCGTCTTCATGCAAGTGGGCTTGGGGTATTCGGCAACGGCCCGGAGTTTCGCTGGGTCCGGAAGAACGCCTTCCTTGCAGACGACGTGACCCAGTATCTTCAACTGGCGCGCCGCAAAATGACACTTTTTGATGTTGAGTTGAAGACCAGCTGAGGTGAGGCACGTCAAAATCTCACGTAGGCGGACAAGGTGAGTAGGGAAATCCCTAGAAAAGACTACGACGATGTCGTCGAGGTAGCAAAGGCAGGTGTTCCACTTGTAGCCGCGAAGGATGTTGTCCATCATTCGTTCGAAGGTAGCTGGGGCGTTGCACAATCCGAACGGCATGACGTTAAACTCGTAGAGTCCATCAGGAGTGACGAAAGCAGTCTTCGCACGATCGGTGACATCCATCGGTACTTGCCAGTAACCTGAGCGTAAATCTAAAGACGAGAAATATTCTGCCCCTTGTAAGCAATCGAGAGCGTCATCGATGCGTGGCAACGGGTACACATCCTTTCGAGTAATCTTATTGAGGCGGCGATAGTCAACGCAGAACCTTATTGATCCATCCTTCTTGCGCACAAGTACGACAGGAGAGGACCAGGGGCTCTGGGACGGCTGTATCACTGCGCGTTTAAGCATGTCGTCGACTTGTTCGTTGATAATTTGCCGTTCTGCCGCGGAAACTCGATAGGGTCGTTGGCGTAAGGGAGCATGTGAACCGGTGTCGATGTGGTGTGTGACGCTCGTCGTGCGGCCCAAGGTTGGCTGGGCACAATCGAAGGACGAGCGGAAGTCTTGCAGAAGGGCGAGGAGTTGGCTGCGATGCGATGGTGGTAGATCGTCGGCGATTGAAGGGCGGAAATTATCTGGGGCTGAAGTTGGGAACAGGTGACGTCATGGCGTTCAGCTGAAGGTGGCGTTGGTCCTCAGAGAAGTCCAGGGAACGCAAGAGGTCGACGTCTTGTACGTGCCCCAAAGATTCCCCGCGAAGCAAGGTACCGGCGGACGTCAGCGAGTTGGCAACGAGCATTATCGTAGCGCCAGAATTCACGCAATTCGATAGTACTGCAAAGGGCAGTCGTAAGCCGCGACGACGTAGAAATACGTCCGACGGGGCAAAGAGCGCTGTTCCGTCTGGTGCAGTCGTACAGGTCAGTGCTACGAGGGTCCACGAGTTTGGGGGTATATCTGTGTCCTCAGCGACGACTAGTTTGTGGGGAGGTTCCGACGAAAGAGAGGTCTGCAGCGGCATAAGAGCTACTTCTGCGCGAGAACAATCTATGATGGCGCTATGACTCGATAGGAAGTCCCAACCGAGAATAATGTGGGAGCAGGACGGGGAGCAGGACGGAACTCGCACAAAGTAAACTCGATCACTTGTAGTGACTCTTGTATGCACAGTGCAGACACTCGCACGGCGCATGCACTGTGCTGGCAGCTGACGGCGCGGAGAATTAGTGCACTGTGATGGCGTACGTCGGAGAATTAGTCAACTTCTTTATCTTGCGGCACAGTGTCTCAGCGAGTGTCAACTTCGGAAATCTTGCGGCCAGTGTCTCAGAGTGACGGAAACGGCGGCCCCGTAACGCAACGGCGGCGGTTCCTTCGTCAATAAGCGTCTATAACGGCGGCGGTTCCATTTCGACAGCGCGAAACACTATAACTGTTATTTGGCGGCGCCTAAAAATTCATCGAGGCCGACGCTGTTACGTTTGGCAAAAAATTCATCGGGGCCAGCTGCCATTACCGGATGCTGTCTTCTCCCCCCCGTTCGGCGTACAGCGGAGGTCTACCGGAATGCTGTCTTCTCCCCCCCGTATCGGCGCTTAGACGGAGGCAGGAAGCCGATTCTTCCTGTAGGAGCTTTTGCCGGGCGGGCGGACATGTCGCTGTCGACGGATTTCCCAGAAAAAGGACGTCGGAATTCGGAGACCCCCTTTTTAGCTTGTTGTTCTCTGCGTTGAGATAGCACCGCGGGAGAGTTTTCTCACCCAGCCACACCTCGCCCTTCTACCCTACCGCAGCAGGGAAAATGAATTAACCTGCGCCAGAGGGAGCGGTCTGCGTGTTTTTCCGGAATTCGACACCACCCGCTTTGTCGTGCGTTTTGGTCAGCGTGGGACTGCGCCGTTGAAGACGCTCCCATCAACCCAGGTGGGGCCTTCACCCGAGGCAGCCATCATTCAACACTTCTTCCAAGTATTACTGGCAGTGGAAACGGAGGTCATCGGCCCTTTCCCCTTTGAACTGAAACTCCTCGCCGACCTTCTCACCTACGAGTCTTCGGGCGCGGGCGAGTGTATTGTGTGACTCTTTGCCTCCTTTCGGGAGGCCGGACGCCAGGACGACAGGTCACCGGATTGGCGGGAGACGTTGACACCGGTTTGCCAGTGCTTATGCAGTGACAGTCTCGGGGCTATAAAAGCCGAAGACTTTTGCTGTTTTTTCTCTTCTTTTCACCTCCTGACTTCATCATGTAATAAACACGTTCCTTCTTGAAAGAACGCGTCTCTTCCCTGGGAGCCAGCTACCGTAACGAGACCCGCCGAACCCCACTCCTTACAAGGCCTTGGGCAGTTCGACTTGCATGCAGCTCTTGCCTCCGGAACTGCAGCAATCAGTTTCCCTCCTCTGTAGCTGAGCGACGACGCATGGGTGACAGAGAGCGTCGTCGAGGAGATGGTGATCGACGATTGGAGAAGGATGGTCGATTATCAGCGGCGTACCTAGGTGGTGTGCGTGACGACGAGGGATCAGGTGTGCCCACGGTGTCGAAGAAAGAAGGTGGGCAACGGCGGCAGTGGCGAGCGACGTGTCCAGCAACACCACAGGCGAAGCAGATGGGCCTGTTGTCCGGCGTTCGCCACACGTTTTGACGGCGGAAAAACGAAGGCGAGGGCCCCGCGTATTGAAGCGGCGAAGAAGTCGTGGTCAGCGGCGAGGCAGGGGTCGGCATCGCAGGGGTTGGCATCGCAGGGGTTGGCATCGCAGGTCTGGCATACGGCATAGGCTGCTGAGGGGGCCGAGCAGCGACAGCTGCGTAAGTGAGCGGCGCAGTGACGAGTGGTTGTTGGGGTATAGATGGTGGTAGGTGCTCAGCAATTTGGGTCCGAATGACGTGTTGAAGGTCAGGGGCCAAAGTCTGCACCGGCTCGTTCGTGAGAGGTAGTAATAAAAGCTGACGCGCTACCTCTTCGCGGATAAACTCATTGATGGTGGATAGCAGCGGCTGCTCATCGGGAGGGCGAGCAGTAACGTGCAAGCTCGATAGCGTGTCGGTCGTCGTGAGGGCTTGGCGCGCGATCGAGCGCTGCCGACGCAACTCGTCAAAGCTCTGACACAAGGAGACGAGTGCAGCGACTGTGGTGGGATTCCTTGCGAGGAGCATCTGAAAAGCATCGTCCTCGATGCCCTTCAGGATGTGCTTGATCTTATCCTCTTCGGTCATGGTAGAGTTCACGCGGTTGCAGAGGTTCAGCACATCCTCAATGTAGCCCGTGAAGTTCTCGCCGGTTTGCTTCGCGCGTTGACGCAAGCGCTGCTCTGCCCGAAGCTTGCGAGCCGAAGGCCGACCGAAAACGTCCGTAATGGAAGTCTTAAAGACGGACCAAGTGGGAATGTCGCTCTCGTGGTTGTTATACCACAGCTGGGCGATGTCCGCAAGGTAGAACTGGACGTAACCAAGCTTCATTTGGTCGTCCCATTTGTTGCTGGCACTCACACGTTCGTATTTCGAGAGCCATTCTTCCACGTCCGAGTCACCTGAGCCGGTAAAGATGGGTGGATCTCGCTGGCGATACACGGCGCCGCAGGTGACGTGGACTGCCGAAGGTCCCGACTGGAGAGGGGTCTCCTCGGCCATGGTGGCGATGTGGTCACGAACCGGGGGAGTTTCCGGGAGCGAAGGTCCAGGTTGGTACTGGGAATCCACGTACCTCCTCCCATAGAGTTTCCTAAAATGACCTAGAGGGAACTCTGGCGCTGCGATCGTTCAGCCACCATGGGAATGATGGGTAGTACACGGATTTGCCTAGTCTTCGTGCTTGCGGGCTTCGAACGCACTTGTGGCTTTGTTTATTGCTATGTTTTGGTTTTCTTTCGGATAAAAGAATGGATCGTTGTGAACTTCGTGAGCAGATTTGAATCGGTGAGCCTAAAGTTAAAGTGGTGAAGTGAAACTGCTGATTTTTGCTGAACTTCGTTTTGCGACAAAGCGGATGCAGCCGACGCGGAGCCAAACGGAGCCGAAAGAACGAAGTTTAGACAAATCCGTGTACTACCCATGATTCCCATGCTGGCTGAAGCGCGATGCATTGCAGCTCCCATAGACACTAGCGCCAGAGTTCCCTCTAGTAAGTATTGTAGGAAACTCTATGCCTCCACCAACTGTGACGTGGTTTATTGACGCGTCTTCAGGGAATATCAACAAGCGTCTCGAGTAGGGCGTCGGAGAGCGGCGGGCGTCAAGCAGCCAAAATCCGGGCAAGCGCGAGCTGGTGTCCCCTGCTACTGTTGACACTGCGGCTTGCTTGCTTGCTAGCTTGCTCGTGTGTTTCTTCGTCGTCCTCTCTTCACTACAGATGCAAGTTAACGAATCCGAGGTTGGTTAGTTGGTTGAAAAACTTTATTTGGGTCCTGCAAGGCGCGCGTCAGCGCGCAGCGGGCGACTCCCACGTCGAGACCGTCAGACCAAGCCTGCCGGCCGCTCCGCGGGCCTGCTGGACGGCCCAGAGCTGGTCAGCCAGGAGGGAGCGAGGTGGCTAGAATTAATCTGGGATCTCCCGCTAAAGCGTGCCCCGTACCAATGTGGAGGTTTCGGCATGCAAAACACCTGATATTGTTAATGAAGCCAACTACCTATTAATTGGCCGATGCCAGTTGATAGACAATTGTGAAATACAAAAACTCAAGCTTTAGATAATTTTTTTGCCCGCGTGTATGGATCAGTTACGTTTACACAACAAACAGGCTTTCATTGCGCCTAAGTAACCATTCCCGTTTAATTACGCAGGTTGCTTTAACCTCATAATCAGAATAACTGGAGTAGCTATAACAATCACTATGGCTATGTCACTAGATTATGCCATGCAAGCCATCCATTATCGTAAGATGTTTTGCTTCTATCCCCGTTCCATTCTTACAGCAGTCGCCAGCTCGTCCCGCACAAAAGTAGAAAGCGTAAACCCAGCCAGACCTTCAGCCAGCCTATTCCAGTGAAACAGTCATACCTCAAGCACTTCAACTACGCATGCTAGAAAGAACGTCCGACGATTAAAGACATCATAGTTGACCGCAGCGATCACAGCGAGGCTCCATCAAACAAAAAATTACAGATATGCATTATTGTCTCCCTTTCTGTTATGTTCCTTAATCATCACTAGTGAGTCGGCAGACTCACTCATGAGTCGACTCACTCAGAACTCAGATCGGGCCGTGAGTCTGAGTGAGTCCGCGTGAATAACATTTTCGTGAGTTTGAGTCGGAGTGAGCCCGCTTGAAGAAAATCCTAGGAGTCTGAGTCCGAGTGAGTCCCGTTGAGGAAAATATTGATGAGTCTGAGTCCGAGTGAGCCCTAAGCGCAAAATATATATCTTTAGTGAGTCCGAGTGAGCTCCGATTTTTCTGCCGACCTATGCTAGTGACACATAGAGAAAGGTAGTCTTCGTCAGCTTGAAGCACACGCAGCCGCGATCAACAAAATTTACAATCAAGCCACATCTTTAGTGCACATGGAATGTCCTACTATAGGACGAAGTTCGGCAATGGCCCAGAAAGGAATCAACCGCTCCGCAACTAAATAACACGCTTAAGTAATAAACAACACGCTTAAGCTTGCGACCTTTTTTTCTCGCCTTTCCATACGTGTTCGTGGCCCGACCACGAAAAGCAACGTCCGGAGGTTCGCGTACGCGCAAACGTAATCCCTTGTTACGTGGCACCGGGAAAATCTTCTCCCGCCACTCGGGACCGCCACGGCGGGGGACTTTTGCTTTCGAGAGCGTCGCCCGACAGCGCCTGAATATTTCAGCTCTCCTATACACCGACGGCACGTAGGAACTCGCGCGAGCGAAGTGCACCGGCTTCTCTCGCTCACGGCTCAATCTATCCCGGTCATTAGGAGAGCCATCGAGAAAGCGGAGCAGCTTCTTAAGCTTTTGCCGGACACTCCTGGGTTGGCCGCGCAGCGTAACGTGCTCGGGCTCCTTCGTTATTCATTCCGCGGCACCCACCAAGCGCTGCATAATGAAAGGCTCGTTTTTTTTTTTGTTTTTTTTTCTGCGTTTCCTGGACACGCGCGTAAAGTGAAATACAATCTTCGCTTGAAAAGAAACCCCAGTCCTCCAGATCCTGATCACACAGTCTACAAAGACACGCAGGCTCCCCCCCTTCCCCCCCCCCCCTTCATCCTTACCTTACTTCCACATGCTCCCTTGTATCCTGCGTTATTTCATTCTCTATTTAACGAGAGCGCCTGAGGTACCTTCATCAAGAAAAAGAGAAGCGGAGGAAAGTGGAAGCGCACTTATTAGTTCCCAAGGAAGTAAGGCCTGAGTGCGCGTCTATACGGTGAAATTAGGTCTTCTGGCCCAGTGGATTCGTGATGTTCGATACCACTTATGCGGCCACCACGCTTTTTTTTTTTTTTTTGCCTAATGTACACGAGGGAGTGCGCCCCTTTCTCCCCAGCTGCCGGGATGACTGTTCCAAGGACAACTTTTCAAGGACCACAATTCTAGAGGCAGCACGTTGTTTTATTGAGATTAGCATTCTTGCCTTCTCATTTCGTGATGGCGTCTGCATCCAGCCCCTGAATCATCGATTTCACTCGCGAGTTAAAACAAAACAAAAAAATCACAGCATATCCACGGGTGAATGATGAAGAGCTTGGCCGAAGCTGCTGAAGCAATCATGGTTACACCGTGAAATCTTCAGTGGTTTCGCCCAGCAGTAATCAAAGTGATAGCCCAGTACGTCGTCAAATACGTGACAAACACTGTATATATTTATACAAGAAATTTTATTAATCGTAAGTGGTAGCTTCCGCTCCCCCTTCATTATAACGGCTTTATGGTCGGTGAAGTGATGGATCGGTGATGGGTCGTAGTGGGATGTTTGTAAAGACGAAGCAGTGGGCAGTTTGCAAAGGTGGCTTCCGTTCCCCCTTCATTATAACGGCTTTATGGTTGGTCAAGTAATGGATCGGTGATGGATCGTAGTGGGGTGTTTGCAAAGACGAAGTAGTGGGCAGTTTGCAAAGGATCGGTGATAGGTCGTAGTGGGGTGTTTGCAAAGACGAAGTAGTGGGCAGTTTGCAAAGGTGGTTACGCCGGACAACGGTTACGCCGTGACAAGGTTAGACTCAGAGGTGCATCGCCCCTAAAAAAAGTAACATGACTGATCCCTCCGTCATAGGAATCGGTATAACACGAAAGTGAAACGTCTCTTCACAGAAGTAGTGCTTATTGTGTAGTGATATATGAGAGCTTGTACAATGTCTATTCGTGTTTGGCAGCTATAGCACCGTTTGACGTGGATGCACCCATGTTGACGCCTAGTGGCATGTCTCCATCGCGACGAATAACGTCCATGATCGTGATTAAACCGTTGTGGTAAATGAAGTTAAAAATATATATGGACACAGCGAATCATGAATCCTGCCTAAAGATGACATCAAGAAGCTCATAATCAACACTGGTACTCGATATGCACTTCTTCAAAATGTCGTCAATTAAGGAGAGAAACGGCACGGTGTGCGCTTTCTAGTAATGGGTAGCCGACGCCTGTACTCATGCATACACAACCATAATGCGCTTCAGCAACACGGGAGGCAGAGGTTCGTAGCTTGAGCCGCTAGAGCGTGCGTCCCGCTGGCCTCTGTCTCGCTCCACCAAGGCACGACATTCGCCCATCGAAATCGTGTCCTTTCTGCAATACGTATTGCAGCAGTTCTGCTAGTCGGTGCTCTCGCAATCGAAGCGGTCGGCGGCGGAGAAGTCCCGTTGGTGCATGTGGAAGCTGCACTACTACGATGACCCGGCACACGCAAACACGAAGCGAAAGGCAAGAACGTAACTGCGGCTAGGGTGCCTCCACGACGCCAGCGCGGCCAGTGTCCCTCGCTGGTATCGAGACGCTTTAACCCTGACCTCCGAGATCGCGCGCAATCTCGGAGTAAGCTAGTAAGTGTCGATCGTGACGCATCACTTCTTTTCAACTCTCACAGACGGCGGCACCGCCCCGCTCCGCCCCGCCTACCTACACTGCCAACAGAGAGCACCGTGCGAGAATATAAAGCGTGTTCGTCAAGTGTCCAGCAACTGCCATGGTAGCTTAGTCGGTTGAGCGTCGGGCGCTTACCCTCGCGGCCACAAGGTCGGGGGCTCGATTCCCAGCAGTGGATCTTTTTCTTGGTTTTCTTTTCTCACCCATTGGCGTACATTTTATCAACTTCATATCCGTGACGGAAGTATGTCACTGAATTCTTGGTGGACCCCGGCATAAAACACTTTCGTGTTAAAAATAACTGTTTAGGCCTGCGCAGCACCCGCGGTACGGTCACAGCGTAAGCTGGAGGTGCGGCAACCTATAGGAACCCGTCCTAAACCGTACAAAGACGCTTACTGCAAGAACTGAGCGTGCGGAATGGTAGCTTAATGTCTGCGAATTCATCAAAACACAGTCAGGTGTGTCTTGTTATTCGAAATGTAGGCCACGAAGAACGTGCAGCTTGACGCTACGGAGACTTCATTTATAAGTCCTAAGTCCAAATACTAAGACAACGTCCTTAACGTGACAAACAAGAGTCACCACAATCTGTCCACTGCTACCGAGGCTGTGAAAGTGCCCGCGCCAGCCGGGCGGCTGATAATGATGAATTGTGGGCGAGCCTTGCGTAACGAGCGGACAGCTTTTAAGCGCCATACGCTATGCAAAGTTCACGTCGTAACACCTGGTGTGCTGCTGGACATGTGCAACTACGCAGATGAATAGGTAACTATTTGCTACATCGTCATGCACCGCACGTGCCGATGAATTCGGTGCACACCAACTGTATCACCTTCTTCCCTTCCCATTTTTCCTGCCGTGTGCTATATATTGCACGCGTTACTGATAATAAACGTTCTTTGCTCAGTTGCTCTGCTTGCTAGTACGTGGTCACTTCACTGGCGACAAAGATGGGATAACCTGCCGCCCTACCGGCAATACCCCGGTAGCCATGGCCGGATACGCAAGCCCACCGTAGTTCGAGGTAGCTACAGACCACTGGCCGGCGTATCGTGTGCGGATAGAAGCCTTCTTCGAAGGCAATGGCAACACGAAAGAAAAGAAGAAGCGAGCATTGCTCGTAACAGCTGTGCTCCCACACTGTGGCCGTCGAGAGTGGACGCTGCGCACCAACAAAGCTGAACGAGCTATCGTACAAAAAAGCACTCAACATGCTCCAGCAAGCCACTAGCCAGCGTTTTCAACCCAGGTAAGCCAGTTCCAGCCACAGCGGCAGCCAGGATCCAACGGTGGGCCCTCCACTTGAGCAACTACTCCTACACCGTCAAGTTCAAGGACGGCAAGGCGAATGTTCCGGCGGACGCTCTCAGCCGCCTGCCACGGGCAGCGTCTCCTAGGGATGTTTCCCGAGGCGAGGACGGCGCCTATGACTCTGAGTACGTACTTCTCACCGCCGGTCTGGAGAGCAGAACGCTGTCAGCTAAACACTGGCCCGTAACTGGCCCTCTACAAGAAGTTAGTTGTGGTGCAGGAAGGCTGGCCGCGACATTTAGACGCGAAGCAAGTAACTATGAAGCCGTATCCAAGTCCGGAAGGACGAGCTAACTGTGAGAGAAGGTCTGGTGTTTTGGGGCCACCGAGTCGTCGTGCCTAAAACAGCAAGAAACGCAGTACTACAGCTTATTCATGCGACGCATCAAATAATCGCTGCGATGAAGAGGCTAGCGCACTCGCTGCTTTGGTATCCCGGCATGGACAAGGACATTGAGCACCTCGCTAAGACGTGCGGTTGTGTGTTCAAGCTGGACCGTGGCTGGAAACCAGGCAGTCGTGGTCTCGTCTGCACGTGGATTTTGCGCGACCGGTGGAGGGCTATATGCTGTTAATTGTGGTCGATTCCCAGAGTAAGTAGATGGAAACCGTGTCCTTGAAAACCTCCACGGCTGGGACGACCGCAGATGCTCTGCGCACCCTCTTTCACACTTTTGCTTAGCCGTGCACAATCGTAACAGATAATGGGCCCCAGTTTTCAAGCCGGAAATTTCAGACTTTCACTGGACTAAATAGAATAAAGCACATGCGCACAGCACCATATCATCCACAATCTAACGGGTTGGCGGAACGAGCGGTGCGTACAATTAAACAAAGCCTGCAGAAAAACAAGCAAGGATAAATCCAAACGCGGCTGACCACGAACCTGCACAACTACCGTCGAACGCCCCTATCGGGTGGCAAAACGCCAGCTATGCTGCTGATGGGGCGTGAGCTACGCTCCAGATTAGACAACTTGTTGCCGTCAGAAATAGAGCGCGGCATTCACCCTTTTGCCTACTATATTTCTTGCAGAAGGATGAGCCAATATGGGTGCGGAACTACGGTTGTCTCGAAGACCCATGGGTCCAAACCACAGAGGTGTCTCGTATGATGACCGCCGACACAACGGAGGGCGAACTAGTGCGACGACATTTGGAACAAGTAAAACCGCGGGTGGTGCAGGACACGGAACAGCGGCAGCCGCGTCTCTCACCCGGAGGCGACAGAGCCGTCGAGAAGACCACTGGTGCTGATACGGCGGATGGGACCACAGCCATGGGACTACGAAGGCTGACACGTCCGAGACGTTCCCCTGACAGATTATCACCTTAAGAGGAGAAGAGACTGAAGTAACCACGTATTCGCAAGCACAGCAACCAAGCAAACAACGTTTCTCAGATGTAACGTGAGCAGGAAACAGCAAAAGCAGGAAAGAGGGGAAGGGAAGAAGGTAATACAGTACGCGTGCACCGAATTCCTCGGGACGTGCGGTTCATGACGATATAACACCATTCACCCTTGCAAATGCAGCTGCGACAAACGTAGCTGTACCACCAAAACACAGGTAAACGCCCTGGAACGTACAGCATGAACCAACCATACGTCCCCAGTGAATGTCGCTCGCACGCGCCACCGCGACATTCTGACGTCACCCATCAACCCCTGGCGGCGGAATCGACAGCATGAACCTGGCGAGGTCGAAAACAGGGAACATACAGTTACCTCCTGGACTGAAGGCACCACCCAGCGGACGCATCGAATTCAATTCTTTCTATATGTTCTAAGCTCTCCACTTTCCTCTCTCTCTCTTTCTAAAGGTCTATCGCCTCTTTTTCTTCCTTCTCCCCTTCACAGAACCAGGGCTGGGCAAAGATACTTTGAAATTGTATCGCGATACGATGCAAGATACTCCGGCAAGAAGTATTTGAGATACAGATACAAGATGCTTCCGGAATAATTGTATCCGATACGATACTTCCCAATTGTATCTTAAGATACTTCGATACATTTGCAAATTTGCTATTATAGATCTATATCATGAAGCAGCAAAGACCTATGTAGAAATGTGTTTACTTGAAAATTTCTCAACTGCGACCAACATTGCTTAATTTTTATAAAATACATGTTTGTATCACAAGATACTAACTGTCTCGCTCAAGGTATATTAGTTTCATTCCTAAGCAACTTATTGGGATTTGTTTGGCTGCTTAACATGACAGCTCTTTAACCGCTGCGCTATTAGTGGTTTTTGCTTCACACTTTTGTAACTTATGGTTGTCGCGGCTGTACTTGTCAACCAGCTAGCAGGTTACCATCTACTTGCAAGAACATTATTAGGATGCCTCCGCACGATGGCGCAAATACCGCTGTGCAATCTTACCTTGTCTGCAAGCGTATTTTTGCTTTTTGTAATACCGCATCCACCAACAGGTGTAGAGCAGCAACAACGCTGGTCGCGATATTGTTTGTGACGCATCGTGTGAAGACGATGAACTATATAATCGCACAATTGATTGAGGACATAAAACTGCAGTGATTTTTTCATATTTTACTTATCTGCTGGCGTAATGCGTTCGCTGGGAACATATTCACTAACGTGCAATCTTTTACCATTTCTTCTTCGAGAGAACCTGAGCCGCCAGGGAACGTCTCAGACGTGTTCTAGAGGCACAAAGCGCCACAGGTTATCACTGCTATTCACACTATTGCCACTTCTCGCTCTGCTTGCCTGCAGATCTGTAACAGTAAGAATACTTTAAGGTGACCTAAACAAAGGAAAATCAATATATTTAAGTCAAATAGCAAGGCGGTTCCATACTAAGCAATCAAAGTGAATAAGTATACAGGGTGTTTCACGTAAGTTGAACGAAATATGAAAAAAAAACAAGTGGTTAACTGCCGCTGAATGAAACCAAAGGTATTTGGTGTACCGTCATGTGGTGCTCGTTATGGCATGTTTTCTCATAAGCTTAATTGGTTAATTAAATAAGGTAAATTATTCGACATTTTTAATATTTACTTTAGGGCCAACTGCGCTTCGACACATCGTAGAGCGCATTTAAAAACGACCGACCCATTTTTTTTTGACAGCGTACATGCTGCGTGGTGAGTATTTTCGGGCTTTTAAAGAAAGCCCGCGAAATATGCAATAAAACGACGTTCGCAGACAGCTAAAAAATAAGAATAAAGCAGAGAACGTGTTTTTACAAAAGACATAAAACAATAAACAGACGGGAGAAAAAGATCGCTGAAAGCTTGCACTAAGCGGCGCAAAGCTCGATACACAGCGAAGCTGATCGGTCTCATGCATATTTATTGCTGTATCTATAGGCAGAACTTCGCAGTAGCGAGGTTGAACTTGCCTGTAGCGAGGCTTTAACTTGACTTGAACTAGGCTTTAGCGAGGTTGAACTTGTCTTCAACTTGGCTGTAACGTTGCTGAACTTTTGCTTTAACTTGGCTTGAACTGTTGCTTGAACTTGGCTGTAGCGGGGATGAATTTTGCTGTTACGGCGCATGAGACCGATCAGCTTATGGCTAGGAGCAGTCTTCGTCTTTCGAGTAGACTAGCAGACGGCATCGGGCGCAAGCTTCCATCGTCGTTGGCGTAGGCCTTCCATCGCTTCGGGGTCTTCTCGAAGCCGCCGTTGCCTTGTACGTACTTGGGGTCTTCGGCTCGCCGCCGTCGCTTCACAGCCATTTGTTGGGCTAACTGTTGCCTTCTTAATTTTTAGGGGACCAGTGGTGAGTAGGAGAATTTACTCAATTTCTGTGGCACATACCCGTTTATGATGATGATAGCCTTTTGGTTCATCGGAGAAGGAAGGATTTGCTAAACAGCTTCGCTGTTAAAACTATGCAGAGGACTAGGTAATGTATGGGATGCAAAAACGGAGGACAGCAAAGAAAGGACTTGTGCTAACAATCAAATTATTATTAAAAGAACTTCTCTAACAATTTAACAGGAAGAACAAAGACACAGTACGCCAAAATATTCCCTGTTACGTAAATGGTCGTTCTATTGCATCTAACGTCGGCACTGATAGAGGGACGGTTGTTGGAATATCCTTTGCATGTAAGTCAATCTCATCGTACTTACACAAGTCAAGCTTACATCCACGAGATCTTTCAAAACGCTGATGTGTGAAACCCGCGAGATGCAAAGCAGCCCCATTCTTGCATTCTTGAGACTTTTCAACGAAGCACCACGCAAGACAAACTTCGATAGCGACAGTATAGCGCCATCAGAATTTGTGCGAAAGACGCCGCACGCACTTGAGTACGCAGCGGAGTGCAGTGGCTATGAACAAGTGTCATGACATCACCACAACTAAAAAGAAAGAAAACATCTAGGAAAAAAGGGTAGGCTGCGCGTAGACGTTCGCACGCTTGTTTTTGTCGAGATGGCTCGAGCGCCATCACGTGACTCTGCTCTACCAATAGGGACGCCTAAACCTCATCACCTGTGCTCGCTAGAGCACTCTGGCGGAAATATGCAAGAATGTTACTGTCGTTAGTTTTATTCAGGTGGCTTAGTGGCAGCAATATCAGCTTGAGAACCGAAATTCCGGTCGACGTTTATTGTTTCGCACGGTGGTGCTTTTATAGTAGTATCTTGTATCTTAAAGGGGCCCTGCAACACTTTTCGAGCATGCTCAAAAAGCGCTGCCGATCGGTAGTCGAGGCTCCCGAGAACACGCGAGCCAAATATTATAGCGATGCGCACGGCCTGGAATTTACAATAAATTCTCAAAGTCAGCTGAAAATCGCTCCCTCTTCTCTCGACAAATGATGTATTAGTCCGCAAAATATGACGCGATTGTCGGCAGTTCCACCATTGGCTGATGTTATAATCACGATAACACCCTCACTATTACTTTCGTTGTTAATTTTGAGTTCAATAAGTAGATAATATGTATGTTTATATTATGTTATCGCGTTAAAAACACCGAACAAACATTAATATTAGCACTTCCGGTCTCACCGACAGCTCGTCTGCTCGTAGTTGCGTGGTTCCGTTTTCTTCGCCATGCGCAGTGCCGAAAACGTGAATATTTCTGTGCTTTTGACCATCGCCGGTTGCCGTTGAGAGTGGCAGCCGTTCGAGTGTTGCCTCGTCAGCTGAGAACTGCATCGTCGGCACGTTCTCACGACCGACCGAGGCACGGGCGCAGCGTGTCTCCGATAACAATGCTGGCGTCCGGTAATGGCGGCGCTTCGGAGTCGTCCGCCAGTGCCGTCTTACGAGGCGGTGTATCGGAGTATGGGCCGAAACCGATCTCAGCTGTCATTCGTTCCAAACGAGCGCGCACGTTTGCTTCCATGGTTGGCAGAGCGATGAAAACACTACGGCGTTCGAGGTGCACACCCAACATTACCAAACCGACGCGCTGTTTTCAAGCACGCGCGATACACAGCGCGATCGACTCCGCTCGACGAGAACGACGCAAGCCGACCGGAAGTGGCGGCACAGACCACGTGGTTGCGCCGAGACGCCAAAGAGAAAAAAATGAAAAAAATGCCGCCGGCGCTGACGTCGCTCCTCGCACCTCCGCCCTCCCTCCCTCCCCTCACGCCGCGCGCAGCTTTCCGCGCGCTCGCTGCGTTGAGTTGAGAGAGAAAGCTGCGGAACGTGATCTCTATAATTTGGTAACACCCCTTAGACTTGACGGATTCGAAAAATTTTTGCGGCATATGGCTCGTGAAGAGTCATACGTCAATAATGGGACTATTCCAATATAACAAAGAAAGGTGTTGCAGGGCCCCTTTAAGATACACGATACATTGCTGATTGTATCAGAAATACAGATACAGATCCTCGTTTTGCGAGACGTATCGCGATACAGATACAAGATACCCAAAGAGTATCTAAGATAGTATCTAAGATACATGTATCTTAGATACTGCCCAGCACTGCACGGAACCTTTCACCACTTTTTCTCTTCGCTCAATCTCTCTTTATTCCCAACTGCCTTCCCACACAGTGCTGCTGAGGTGTTCTCCCCGACAAGCGACAGTTACTACAGTGTGCAATTTGGTCAGCAATGTGCCATCAAAGTCAACAATTGCTATCAGGGCAGTTATAGGTTTTGTTAAGAGCACAGGACTGGACACCAGACTCTTAACGAAACCACCACGTCACGCGGTTATTGTATATACGTACAACTTCTTCCTCTCCCCATCATCACCCTTCATCACTTTTTCCCCTTTTCCCCAGTGCAGAGCGGCAGGCTCGAGCGAACTATAGCTCAGGCCGACCTCTCTGCCTCCCAATAAATTATCTCTCTTTCTCCTCCACCCTTTCCCTATCACAAGAATCCCGTTCTCCCTCTTTGTCTATTCAGCTCCGTTTCCGCCATCTCTCTCACTACCGCATTCTCTCCCTCTCCCGGCGTTCTGTGCAGCAACCGGACAAAGTTAAAGGGGCCATGACACCCAATTTTCGATCATAATTTGTGTTATGTGGATTAATCCTTGTGCATTCACAAATAAGCTGGCGAAATTTAGCGCATTTGGTCGAGCACTTAATTTATAATCTAATATTTTTACAAACACGCGAACGGCCCGATAGTCAGGCAACACTGGTGCACTCGCGAGCCGTGACGTAACAAGCAGCTAGCTGTGCAAGCGTCTGCATTGCGGCAAGCGATATTGTTCCGTGGTCAGCTGCACGTGATATCGAGATATTTTAGCTTTCTTCAGCTTGGAACTGAAATTGAACGATTTGCAGCGGCTGAATCTTTGGCAGAAGACGACGGCTCCATTCCACGCTGCACATGACGTCACACGCGCCATTGCAAAATGGCGGCCACCGGCGGTGGGCGGGGTTTACAGCCGGCGACTTCTAGGGCTTGTCTTGCACCGAAATATTTTTTCACGGCCCACTCTTGAAATTTGTACAGGCGTAATAGACCCTCTACTTCTAGTTTTCGCTGAAAACCACAAATCTTTGGGCGACCGTGTCATGGCCCCTTTAAGTCAACGTTCCCGCTTTCCCCCATCGTTTTCTTTTCTCTCTCTCTCTCTACGCACTGCTCTCACATACGCCATGAAACGCAGCGCGCGGGCGTGACCACGGTTGCCCGTTGCGAGTCACGAATTCGCTCCCCTGCAGAACCATTCTACAACATCGTTAGACAAAAGAAACAGCTATAACCAAAACAAGAAAACAAAACAAAAACGGGCGCGACGAGAGTGGTGTACCTACGCTCGAGAAACGCGCGCGAGCTCGCATTTTCTGAAAACTGAAACGACATTACGCCTCGAAAAATACAATCGCACCGAGTTCTGGACGCGATCGCGCGCGAGAGAACACGCAGCGCACGCACCTGTTTCATACAAGCGGTGTATACCTTCGATGGTAACGCCTTCTCGTTTGTTTTTCTTTTTTTTCTCGAATTTAAAAAGAACCGTGCATGAGACCGCGGCAAGCGCGGAACTTGATTAGCATTTTCCGTTTCCGAGAATTCTCGTGCGCTGCCAAGATTAGCATTTCCACAGTTTCCGCATTCGAGACCCGACCCCCATCGCAGTCGCCCGTTGCCTGTTTATTCTGCCTCTGCGACCCGAGAACAAAAATATTTTTTTTTTAACGCCGACCTCTGAGGTGCGCAAAGAAGCGGGAGAAACTTCTTTCTATAGAAGCCCGCAATTTTTTGAGTGAAAATAAACACTCGCAAAAGCGGATCAAACAATAACTGAGCGGTTACTTGTTTACGTGCGGGACCCGGGAAGTATCGGGTACCAATGCGACATCCACGGAAACGGCGGGGCTGTCGAAGTTTATCGGAACCGCTACTCACGTTTCGCGCTAAAGTTGAAGCGGTGCGCAACTCGGGCCGTATTTATGCAACCCCTCGTGGCATCGTGGCACATCCATTCTGGCGGGTGTCGACAGCCAACGTCGATTCGAAAGTTCGGAAGAACGGTTCGCTGGGAGAGCTGGCATTCCACTCTCGACGAGAGCAGCGCGAAAAAAAAAGAAAAAAAAAGAAATGAACGAAGATCTCGAGGGTTCCTATAGTTGACGCCGATGTCTGGCTTCTTAAAAGAAGCCCCGCATAACATCTGCTTACCTTGTTGACAGGTTCCGCGTAAAGAACACGGGTGCACAAGCGCCTCAACTGATCGAGGAGCTTACAAGCGAAAGCCAATATGGCGCCCCATCAACCGAACCACAACTGTCAAGTGGAGGAAAAGCTCAGGTTCGTGCATAGAGCCTCCTATAAAACACAGTTACTGGAGGATTGTTTGTGGCCACAAGTTGGCCGCGCGCGACACTGCTTCGCGCGTGTACGCACTACATGTCTCAGATTTGCCGCAAGGAGCACAGAAAGTGAGCAAGCGCCGGTAGTTTAAGCGCTGCTCCAATGGAATCGCGCGCTCGAAGTTCTGTTGCTCTTAAAGAGCGCTGTCGGATGCTGGAATCTAAAGAGGCTCAAAAGACCGGTCGAGTCAAGTAAAGCGTGCAGTCAAGAATGCGGGAAACACATTATGTGCCTGCCCTTCGTCCTTACCAGCCCTGGTATTGGTCCCGCCACGAAAAGGTGGTGGCCCAGTTTTTTATCTGACACGAATGTCAACCAATGACAGCTGTGGGAGGAGATGACAACAGCACAAACGGGACCTTCCAATAAGTATACGCAGAAGTACAAACATACAAGGGGACTCTACAGATCTACATAACGTATCCTTCCATCAACCCCGATCCCAGAAGGCCTCGAGGAGTTGCCCAAGAAAACGGCACAAGAGAAACAACGATGAACAGGCATACTGTGACGATATGATTAGCTGGCGTATGTATACATTATTCGTTTAGGGGCCCTCTGACATGTGAATTGCTTACCTGTCAGCTGTTGAGCCGCTACGCACAATGTCATCGGTTCGATTCCCGGCCGCAGCTACCGCGCCTCGATGGCAGCGAAGTGAAGAAAATGCTTTAGCTGCAAATTAAAGATACTCTAACAGAAAATCACCCCGAATCGCTGCACTAACTCCATCTCTGCTAACAGCCCTATACCAAAGTTGCTTTGACACATTGTACCACGTCATCAATCAAACTGTGTATTCCCGAAAGGCCCCGCACTCATTCCAACATGTTCTTTCAGTTTCAAAAAAAAGAAAGGTTTCCGGGGAGTCCCCTTTTAGTAAGTGCAGTGAAAAGAACGCGAGAGAGAGACCCCTTATTGGAAGGACAGAGATCTTTGCCGGCGTCTCCGCTGGCATGCTACCCTGTGTGGGGAAGGGCAATGGGATTAAAATATTCCAGAAGTGAGGGAAGAAAACAATAAGAAAATAAACAATCGGTGAACTGCATTGACAGATTCAGAGCACTTCCGGTAGCAGTTTTTCTGCTCCATTCGGAGCAAGTCTGTTCCAATGACGCATTGAGAGCGCTCCCTGTATGTTTCATTGGCATATCTGGAGCAGCTCCTGCGCCAGATTCACTCCACGGAGCAGCTCTCTCGACTCCGCGAAAAGCGACGGATTCGACCGGAAGTCGCAAGCTCCCCGCGCGTGCGAACAGCGTGGCGTACCGCGTGCGCGATGAAATGCGCTGTCCGATCGCGCCCGTTCTCTCCGCTCGCGCCCGTGAAGGCGAAAACTGGCAAAAACTGCGCGAACCGCGAGGAATGCTGGGCGCTTGCGAAACAGATGTGCGCTAGCACCCCCTACCGTTTGCTCTGGCGAGGGCGCTTGTGTTCCATTGGCAGATTTCCTTCGGTTGCTCTCCGCCGGAGTGGAGTGCTCCGGCGTAGAGTTCGTCAGCCACTCCGAATCCGCCAATGGAATTCACCAAATATAAACAAATATGAAATGCGCAAGTTAACCTGGTGCTAATAGTTACAAATTCGATATACAACTGGGATGTCAGGTAAGTTTAGGCTTTTCCATGTGAAATAGTGATTCATTAAAGCTTTCCGGTGAGGCCATTTTCTGACAGGTAATTAAATAATAACTCTAAAATCGGTCGCCGTTTCGGAGGGCCGGGTATCGAAGCTAATATGCTGCGTAATGTTAACGGATCGTGGCAAATCATGTCCATTTGCCGTTTAAGAAAATCGCCTCTCGTCGCGGTTTCTATAGTACCCTACATTATACACGTAAAAACGTTTTACACTTTCCTGTAACAACCAGGCTCAGTCCCGGTTGTCCTCTCTGGCTTTCCTTTATCCTTCGCCTGTTACTCCATGTGGCTATCAAATTTTAAAAATCCCATCAACTCCCCCTATTTTTACCGATCCGAAGACGTGGAGTATACTTCTACAAACACCGTATTCGTGCACGGTATTTCTGAGACAAGTGGTGCTCTACACACTGTGTACAGCAAGCCCGAACGATGCACGAATGGTGCCGCTGTTAGCTTATATTGATTTCGGGCGACATGTTATTAATAGTGGGCCTTGGGGAATTCGGTTTCCTAAAGTCAAAGCACACGGCCCAACCCAGCGTTCTGTCATAAACACGCAAGCAGAAGGAAAAATAAACATTACTGAGAACCAGCAATTCGAGTGGCGCGGCCTAGGTCTCCCACGTGGGGACGTCGAGGTCTTGCCTCTTCGCCGCATCGTGGGCTTGCTGGGTGGCCCATAGCTGATCGTCGAGGCGGGAGCTGCGCAGGGCGGCGCGCCATGTCAATGAGAGGGTCTCGGTATTGACATTCTGATATTGGACCTGACATTCCCACAGCATGTGTTGAAGCGATGCTACTTGTGTCTTGCATATCTTACAAATGCTGGCAGTGTATATGTAGGGGTAAATCTTGTGATATCGGGAAAGTGACGGGTACCAGTTTGTTTGTAGCAAGCGTAAGGTAGCCGCCTGGGCTCTGTATAGCTTATGGTTAGGCGGAGGGAAGGTTCTTCGAGAAAGGTAGAATGATTTGGTAAGATCGCAGTAGCTGGTGAGACGCTCGCGGTCAACGCCTTCACCTGTGCGACCTCCGGCACGGTTGACTAGACCTAGTGCAGCGGAGCGGGCTACCTCGTTGAGGTTGGTGAGATGCGGATGGGCGTCGCCTGCGTGCGCTGGGAACCAGACGATAGTGACTTGGTTTTCTTGCGTACGCGTGGTTTAGTGTAGAATGCGTAGTGCTTGAGGGGAGGCCAAAAAAAAATATTGTTAAGTGACTTACTTAACCAAGACCCCACATATCGTATACACAGTCTCCTTATTACATCAAGGTAACAAAGGCGCCCAGGACGCTGCAACGTAAAGCCCCAAAGAGCACTCAAGCGATGCGACACGTTTACTCACCACCAGCACCGACATCCGAGCGTTAATAATCACAGTGCAGCGGCGCCGCAAGGTTTAGCTGGGAATAAGTGGTCTAACCAGACTTTACATCCAAGCTTCTTGACGACGGCGTTTCACCTTGCATGATGCAGTCAACAGATGAGAAAGTTTTTTTTTTTTAATCCGTAACCTCGGAAACGCGGCCTCCGGCAAAATCCTGGACGCCGTCTAACAAAATACGAACAAAATCTCGCACAAAGAAACCATGCTACATTCTTGCAAACCCTAGACAAGGCCTTGTCGTGGCATGCGTACAATCGGGCTCTTCAATAGTATACCCGCTAGAACCCAGTATGCCAAGAAAATAAGCGTCCTAAACGGAAGCGGCCGCTTTAATCTATACTTAAAGACTCTCGCTTCAAATACCGTGCTAGTCAAGACACGTAGAGCGCGATAACATTTTAACGAGCCTTTAACGTCGCCAATGCGGCAATATAGAAAAGCCGCCTTGAGCTTAAAGACATCCACGTGCCAGCTCTGCGATGTCGCACTTTGCGAGGTTTAGATAAAACGACACGGTTCTTCACAAAGACAAGAACAAAGAAGTACTCCAGCATACTAATCCCCGTATTCAGAAACGTGCCTTAACCTGAAGCCGCAACTTGACTTGGTCAAGTCAGCCTCAAGACAGCGCGTGACTTCAAGCTCGCCAAGAGAGCCATTGCATTTCATAGACGCTCCGAGAGCCTTCCTTCGTCAAGTGAGCGCTTGCTCACGATGCGACGAAACTGGGTTCAATATTATGATGCTAACTCTAACGAAATATTATTTCTCTTTTTTATTTTTTTTTTCAAAAAAAAGGTAAAGCTAACTACGAAACCTGTGAAATGCTGTGTTTCGGCCATTAAGAACATGGAAATGCATAATATGGTCTAATCCAGCATCCGCAAATAGACACTACGTCAAAGCCGATTCTAGCAACACAGCCAAAAAATAAATAAATAAAAAACATGAGTCATACATAATTGTCGCGTTGGCTATGTCGTTTCAAATGGCAAAAACGCCAGCAGCGCTCATGCTGTTTCCTTGCAGAAAGAACATCGTGGAAGGTGCACGGCACCCGTGATTAATTAACGTCGCTCGTGTCAGAAACCAAACTCGTTTTCGCTAGAAACGCTCTTAGCAGTCCGCATTAACTGCATCGAAATTTAAAATTTTGATGCTTTAACTCCCGTCCAACCCCCCTACACCATAAACAGATGACAATGAGAAATTTTTGAACAGGAAATGCCGATAGGGACGACGTTTCGGCACGGAAACTAGTCTCTGTCAGGGCAGCAAACAGGTTTCTGTTCACCGCCCCTCTTCAAGCTTTCGTTTTACCCTAAACTTCAGTCTTGTAAAGTGATGGTGAGAAAGATAAAGTACACCGTGACGTTTTCGACTCTTTGCCTTAAGTAAAGGTTTTTTTGGTCCTTTATTACAGTTTTTCTGGGTAGCCAGATTGGCTTTTCCGATCCAGTGGATTCCTGTATTTTTTTTTTTTACGTCACGACGCAAAGTTGTATCACAGGGAACAAGATGTTGCGTCGCTCGGACCTGTATACACGGCGGCTCCCTCGGCCTTTTTCTTTATACTGCTACTCGCTGTGATGTCTGATGTCGCGACGCAGTAAAACGACCGAGAGTGGGTACATAAAAATATCGACATCGTCGTGACCACGTTCTGCGCTATAACACCACAACACCGCTGAAACGAAACCGAAACTGCATTCTGACAATGTCCCCAACAGCACTCTCGAGTAATATTCAGTTAGCACGATTAGGAATCGAATGAAAATGCGAGAACCGCTAAAGTGAGTTGCCGCAGTTGCTCACAGTTGCTCACAGTTGCAAATTTAGCAAAGCAGACAAACAGGAGCGCGGCAGAATTACACACACCTGAGTGTACATCGTCTTTTAGTAGAATGGTAACCAGCGCTATTGCAAATGTTTGATCAGCTTTGTTCGATGCTTTCTTTTTAAACAAAAAGACAAGAAACTTTGCCTCGCTACAGCTGACAAATTAAACATGGCCATTACTAAGCAAACGTTAAGCCATTAAAACTGCATGCACGATATCCACCAGATGACAAATATATCTGGCTCAATTCCTTCGTTCGGATCGAATGAAATGTATACGGCAGTGAAACCGTAAAACAACGTTTATTCACCCTTTGATATTTGTAGCGGAAACATAATGTCCCATATAACTCAACCTCCAGCCACGCTCTTATTTCACGTTGTCACGATCCGATTGGTTCATACAAAACTTGAATTCAAGGGCTTCAAGCTAGTCGCGCTGTTTTGCTAAGCATATATCACTTAATGAAGGCGACTTCCCAGCATAGAGAACACCGCGATCTCACGCAGCAATGCATCGCACACATCATGACCTTGGTCTATACCTGTGCGTGGAACATGAAGCAGCACTCACCTCGTCGAAGTTGTCGTTCCATTCAGACTTGGTGATTACAAACTTCACAGTATCGTCCAAGTCCTCCTTGAGATCCCTGGGTAGCAAAAAAAAAAAAGACAAAAAAAGAGGAAAGCGACAACCCATTCAGAAGGTGTTCATCTTCGCAGGAAATTACGCATTACCCGTCAATAACGTCTTGCATGCGCAGCGCCGTCTATCCCTCTCGCATTGGAGGGCGACAGAGAGGCAGGACTACAGACGCCATTGTTAGTTCGACAATGATTGTCAGTTCGACATTTTTCTTGTTGTTATGCTGTAGTATTTTCGATCGTGACGCCTCCTCCAAAGTTTTAATGTCGCTGTTGCCTTAAGGCTAAAGCGCGGCACATATTCCTGCGATTACTTCACGCTGCTTGCAAAAGCGGGACTGACATTCCTAACCTTCATCCCACGCTCTTGCTCTACGCCGCGAAGACACATAATGTTAAAGGTTATCCCGCGAAATACGCGAAAGCGGACCGAGCGAAGCGGAGTCGAGCCAACGCGAACTGAAATTTGACTCCCGCGGCGCGAGCTGTCGGAAAATCGCAGCCCATACGAAAACGATTACGTACACGAAGTCAGCCAACGCATCGCCTTTTCTTCTTACGCTAACAATACGCAATTCGCAAGCAGTATGCGCCTGAAGGAAGGCCGCAGCCAAGCAGAAGCCAGTGTTGCAAAGCAAAGAAACCAACGCGCGCGCGCGCGCCAGCGCTCAGGGTTGAAGTGATGCCTCACCCGTCGTGGCCGACGATGTACCTGGTGAGCGCGCGCCTCTCGTCCGCCGGGAAATCACCGTACAGCAGGAACGTCTTTCCCGTGAAGAAGGCCGGCAGATCGGGCAGGTCCAAAGGAATCGCCGACGCGTCATCCAAACCCGATGCATCGCCGACGAAGGGATCGGCGTCGGAGCCCACGTGTTTCGATGCTTCCGTCTCTTGCTTCTGCTGCCGCTGCATCACTCTGCGCGGGACCCAAGAAAAACACGGAGCGTGTCCCGGTCTCTGCTTCGGGTTAGGCTTATAGAGAGCAATCGGATCAGAACTGAGGTACCTCGTTCGCGTGCCCACAGATTTGAAGCCGACCAATTGTACAGTGTATGCATAATCAAGGCGTGCTGACAACCTAACAAGGTACGTGAACAACAACGAAAAAGATGGGACCGAGAAAGACGCATACAAAGCTGTTGTATGTATAACCCAACGAGGGTCCGATAGCGCGGACTGAAAAACAAAAACAAAGAAAAGTTGGCGATAGCGCCTTCCTATAGAGAAATGTGCAAAGGGCCAGAAAGAACACATACGGCCCGTTACCAACATCGTAGCCATATATATGCATAGCGTAAAAGATAAGTCTCGGGAACAAAGGGCTCAACAGGAAGACTCGGAAGTGAAGGACACTAAGCGCAGCATCGCCGAAAGAGAGAGAACGGGTAAATATAGCAAACACAGCGGCAGTCTTGTCCTTGAAAGCGAAAGAGCGTCCTTGTCGATATGCCCTCCGACTCAATCAAAAGTGGGGGGAAAAAATGTGTACGCGTGGAAGATTGTAGCATCAGTTCTTATTCATTTAATCTTTATGTACAATTCACGAAGAATGGATTTGACCTTGCTCGTCCTAGGCAACACGGACACGCGATTCCGGACCTAGTTCCGTCTACATATCGTTGAACCAACGACGGCTACGCATTCCTTCCTTGCATGCACACACATCTTTATACAAGACCATTTACTGCGAAAATCCTTCACTTATTTCCTTTCAACCAGCCACGCTAAACTTCAGATGGAAAATAAACGACCAGGGAAATGACATTATGTACCAATTATGACAACAGACGGAGGTGTTACACTACGTTTCATTACACTGCCGTTCAGGCCAGATTGCAGTAATGAGGCTGCCGAACTGTGCCTTGGACAACATAATTATGCTCACCTTTGTAATTGCTTCACGCCCTGATACACCGCCGACTACGAGGCCACTTCGAGCTGGCTTGAAAACTGACAAACGACGCCACCTACCATAACTGCCAGAGGTGGTTTGTAGTAGGGTGATTCCACGTAAGATCGAACAAACGATGGCTGGTCGACCTCTCAAATTTATTTCAAAATTTTATATATTATTGCCTGATGAGTGGACAGAAGAGATCCGCAATTTGTTTTGCCGCCAAAAATTTTTTCGAAGCACAGGAAATCAATAATGACGAAGAGGTGGAGTGGAGCGCTCTTCCGCTCTGCTGTTTTGGCCAACTTTCGTTATGAATTGCACAAAATATATTGAAATTAGGTAGCTGAAATTTATTTACCTAAATATATGCATGTTTTTGCTTCTGCTCAGGTATTTTTAGTTTTTATGTGTAGTGTATATGTTTTTATAAAAAACCTCAAAAATGGCCCATTGGCAAAATTTTCTTTACTTTGAAGGTCTTTATCTCAAAAAAGAATTGCAGCAGAGCGACAAAAATTCCGCATTAAGTTCTTCGCATGCTTATCTACCAAACTGCCGAATCTTGTATTTATATAACTTTTCAGTAAAGAGATATGATCGGGCTAAGTTCAAGAAAACACCGAACAATGGAAACTTCTGACGACAATTAAAAAAAAAACCCATTTTTTAAATTTCTTAAACTTTGTCCACTTATTCTCCTCCACATCAGCTTTCACAATCATTAAAAACATGTTGCATAATGTCGTTTCTCTAATAGTTACGGCCCCTCCAATGAGACCGTTAGGCAAGGATGGGCAATTCCGACTTCTTGCCCAGCAAGTGTATAGAATTTAGGCAGGATTGAATTTCTTTTTATTAAAAGGCCAGCAGGTACCTAAAAAGGTGTCGCTGGCACTGAAGACGTTAATTTTGAAAATATTTGGTCACTGCAGCGGCCACGAGCGCTGGGCTACCGATCAGGCGCGCTCGCTCCCGAGATGCTCGTTGTAAGAGACGGCGCAGTGAGAGCTCGTTTTCGCGTCCTCAGACCGACTGAGTTCGAAACAGCAACACCTATCGGGTGACTTGAACGCACGTGCACTGGAGCTTCGCTATTCTATCCACCCTCTGTTCGCATCTCAGCTAGGCGCTGATAACACGGCGGAGATGGAAGCAAGATGAAAACTCTATAAGGGAGCTGAGCGCTCGCTTCACGCACGCTGCTGCCACAGAAACTGCGCTGCGCCAGTTGCGATCAGAGGAAAGCATGAACGTGGCGCTTTAGTGGCAAAGCAAAATATGGATTGTCAAAGGAAAGAAAAGCAAAACTATCGGTAACCGGATGCGCTTGCCTATATTAGATATCGGCAGCAGACAGCCTGAACTGGCCGCGCGTTCGGTGCGCTGTTCACACATCATTCGGCGCGGATAGTTCTTGTGCTTTGCTCTTACTCTACTCCTCCTGTGCGTCTCATGACGAGCAAGTATAGCTCTGAATGAGTCTATTGTGGAGACTACCTTTCGAAGCACAAGAAGCTTAAAGGAGTACTGACACGAATTTAAAAAAAAATCGGATTGTTCCTCTAAATAAAAATACTGGTGTCGAGAAACCTAAAACGACTATTGTGGTGCCTGGGAATGCATCCTATATATTTTAATTAGCGCCACCTTAAAAAGACACTTTCGGTTTCGATATCGAGGGGGTGGCTTCTCAGTGCCTTTTCATAGCAGTGCGACGTCACAGAGATACAGAAACTCGCGACGTACTAACGGGAAATCCGTCATCTGCTCGTGGTGCAATAGACAACGATGAGTGAATTGTCGTCCAGGGACCCTGACAGTGATTTCTACGATTTAGGCTGCATGCAGGACGCAGAACTCGCGAACTCGGAGGAACTGTCTTGACTCGTCGGGATAATGTCCTTGCAGTGTGGCTGGCTTGCAAATGCTCAGCGACGAAAACTTCAAAGTCAAATTAAAATATTTTATACGTGATCTCCGACTCCAGTGTGTGGACAGCAGCGTGGACACTGCATACCGACGAAGCAAAAAAAAAATGTCCCTTTTGCGATTTCTCAAATTCGTGTCAGTACTCCTTTAATTATTGCAAAGAAGCCAAAATTTCGCAGAGTTACCGACCTGGATATAAATGCTTTGAAGGAACGTTTAACGTCCGAAAGATCAGTGACTGTCAGTGAGACGGACTACTTGTGCTACGCGTGCTTTTGCTGCCACTGCAATGAAAGATCTTCACGGAACGCACAGTATAACGATGACATTCTTATGCCCCTTGAAAAAGAAATCGACGCAATTAACCAGATCACTGCGACTACCGGTGCACGTGCGTTCAAGTCACCCGAGAGGTGTTGCTGTTTCGAACTCAGTCGGTCTGAGGACGCGAAAACGAGCTCTCACTGCGCCGTCTCTTACAACGAGCATCTCGGGAGCGCGCGCGCCTGATCGGTAGCCCCGCGCTCGTGGCCGCTGCAGTGACCAAATATTTTCAAAATTAACGTCTTCAGTGCCTGCGACACCTTTGTAGGTACCTTCTGGCCTTTTAATAAAAAGAAGTTCAATCCTGCCTGCATTTTATACACTTGCTGGGCAAGAAGTCGGCATTGCCCATCCTTGCCTAACGGTCTCATTGGAGGGGCCGTAACTATTAGCGAAACGACATTATGCAACATGTTTTTAATGATTGTGAAAGCTGATGTGGAGGAGAATAAGTGGACAAAGTTTAAGAAATTTAAAAAATGGTTTTTTTTTTTTTAATTGTCGTCAGAAGTTTCCATTGTTCGGTGTTTTCTTGAACTTAGCCCGATCATATCTCTTTACTGAAAAGTTATATAAATACAAGATTCGGCAGTTTGGTAGATAAGCATGCGAAGAACTTAATGCGGAATTTTTGTAGCTCTGCTACAATTCTTTTTTGAGATAAAGACCTTCAAAGTAAAGAAAATTTTGCCAATCGGGCCATTTTTGAGGTTTTTTATGAAAACATATACACTACACATAAAAACTAAAAATACATGAGCAGAAGCAAAAACATGCATATATTTAGGTAAATAAATTTCAGCTACCTAACTTCAATATATTTTGTGCAATTCATAACGAAAGTTGGCCAAAACAGCAGAGCGGATGAGCGCTCCACTCCACCTCTTCGTCATTATTGATTTCCTGTGCTTCGAAAAAATTTTTGGTGGCAAAACAAATTGCGGATCTCTTCTGTCCACTCATGAGGCAATAATATATAAAATTTTGAAATAAATTTGAGAGGTCGACCAGCCATCGTTTGTTCGATCTTACGTGGAATCACCCAGTAATCATAATAACCATCCGACAGTAACTATGATTAGATGATAGAGAATGATAGAACAAAGTATTTTAATGCGTGGGCATTAGAAGTGCCAAAGCGGAAAAAGCCTCGTGAGTGTGATCGCGGTGAATCCGGTCCGAGGTAGAAGCACAGATGCGACATGTAGGACAGACGCAGGAAGGTAAATGTAAATCAAAGTAACTGATGTGAACGGAAATAACACAATAAAACCAAAGCGCACAGATGAATGTAATTACACGTTATCAATCCAATAAACTTGAGCTACTAAACGTAGGGTATAGGAAATTAAGAATAAATATGAAATAAAATAAAATGTTACCGAAAGTGATTTAACAGAATTAGGAGTAAAGAACGTAAATGTAAGTTAATCATGATTACATACGCTAAATTAAAAGTAATTTCAAGCGAATGTAAGTAAAAACCAAGATTACGTTCGATAACCGAAGGTTACAAGAGGCAAGTGGATAGTAATCAAGGACAATGTAATTAAGACTACCGAAATGTTACTTAAGGCTAATAGCACGGATTAATATGAAACAACCGGAAGTGTACTGCAGACCGGAAGTGGATGATGTTCCCCAGTGACGTAGGTGCGTCTCTTACTTTTGAATCTCCTCCTCGGTGTCGTAGTCTTCATCGTTTGCGTCGACATCCGTGTCGGCGTCAAAATCGCTGTCACCTTCTTCCTTCTCACTCTGCCTTCTCGGGACCACTGCTGAACTTCCACGTTTGTCGTCTGGAAGAGAAAAAACACGACCACACGGGACGGTCGCTAGCTTCCTAGTTAGCTCAATTGGTAGAGAGACCGCCACGGAAAGGCGTTGGTCCCGGGTTCGACTTCCGGACCAGGACGAATTTTTCGCCAACTAAGAAGGTTTCTTCTGAGAAATCCCTATACTTGTGGCTTCGTGCTAAAAAGACGGGTGGTTGCCGATTGCCCTTCCTTAACCCTTCCGCCACCTTGAGCACGCATTGCCCTATAATATATATATATTATATATATATATATATATATATATATATATATATATATATATATATATATATATATATATATATATATATATATATATATATATATATATAGCCCGACAGAGCATCGCCATAGCACGCTATCAACAAAAAGGCATGGCTGTATACTGTGCCGCCGCGATGAGTCCAGAGTGTTCATGGGGCACTTAAAACGATACGAAGATGATTGAGCTCTCAAAGCTTAAGTGAGAGTCAGGAACCGAGGTGCCTATAATGAATACGCAGCCCAGCTTCGCGTGCCCATCTTAATAAAAGCGAATCCGCTGGAAGACCCCAGGCAGATGAAAAAAAAGAGAGCTAAATTTGGAACTGAGCTGCCACTTGAGGAAAGTATAAAGGACATTCCAGCTCGTCGTAGCCCTATGCGCTTTCATTAGGGACAGCAGCTTAGGCACTCTAAAAGCGAGACGTGCGTCAAAAAAAAAAGGAAAATAAGTACTTACTGCTCGCGAGAGATGCGGACCCACGTGGACACCCACACTAAATTAACCTCCAGAAAATTTCTACGGTCCGGCCGATAAATCTGAAGCAATATATAGTGGACGGTAAGGAGGCTTCGAGCGTTTGGTTCTCCCGTCTCTATAGCCAGCTAAGTTTGTTTGTTTTTTTCTTCCTTGGCGTTCGGCCGGAAAGCAACAGAAATAAAAGGACTTCCTTAAAGTCTCGATGGACAAGGGCTCTTCATGTACTATCAAACACAACCATGGGCGCGCGTAGTGTACAGATTCCTTTTTTTTCGAAGAAATCCTCAAGGAGGGCGAACAAAAATGGGCGAACTGCTCAACAAGCTCAACAGGCAAAGGGGAGCCGGTACTTACGACAAGCATAAATGTGGAATTATAAACAGGGAGCGAAGGAGCAGCGGTGGATGGGTTCACAAAAAAAGAACAGAAGAGATATATATAATATCTGGGGTTTAACGTCCCAAAACCACGATATGATTATGAGAGACGCCGTAGTGGAGGGCTCCGGAAATTTCGACCACCTGGGGTTCTTTAACGTGCACCTAAATCTAAGTACACGGGCCTCAAACATTTTCGCCTCCATCGAAAATGCAGCAAGAACAGAAGAGAACAAATCTATTTTGGGCAGCGTCGTATTTCTCTCCCTGCATGTCTGTCCAAACAATTCCTACGCTCAGCGAAACCATGAATTCCTACGCAATGCAAATGAAGTGTGAGGAGTTTCAATTGACAAGAAAAAGATGGCTTTCGTCTTCGAGTCGTCTAAGGCAAATGCGTAAGAGGCCGTGTGACTTTTTTTTTTCTTAATGTCAATTAATGTCGCTCTTCAATGCACCTGATGATACTCGGTTACTCGTCCATTCCCCAGTGATGAGTAATCTCTGTGCAAAAATTAAAATAAGCTTGTGAGATCTCCCACACAGAGTTGCTCGATTTGCTCACTCACGAAAACTACTTCACCAGTTACTCTTACGGCGTTTTCGCAGGTCGATACATACATACATACATACATACATACATACATACATACTACATACATACATACATACATACATACATACATACATACATACATACATACATACATACATACATACATACATACATACATGCATACATACATACATACATACATACATACATACATACATACATACATACATACATACATAACATACATACATACATACATACATACATACATACATACATACATACATACATACAAGCAAGTGGGTGAAGTTATCCGAAATTGTAATCGTATAAAAACCCCTTCAATTGAATAAACATCACTCCTAGCCAGATAAAGGGAGCTAAACATACAGCTTGAAAGTGACAATTTGGGTGAGTCGCATAACGACGGATAAAGAGAGCGCACGAAGACGCCAAAAAAAAAAATAAATGAAGGCAACAAGCGCCGAGTCACAACGCCAAATGTCCCCTCTTTAAAACATGTTTTTTTTTTTTTTAACACGGAAGTGTTTTATGCCGGGGTCCACCAAGATTTCAGTGACGTATTTCCGTCGCGGAAATGACGTCGAAAAAATGCACACGATTGGATGGCAAATAAAACTTAAAGAAAAAAGTTGCATCAATGGGAGTCGAACCCAAGACCCTTCGGCCCGCGACAACAGATGCCGGGCTATCCACTACGCCACCGTCACACACTCTGGAGACTTACAAACGCGCCTTTTATATCTCACACTTTCCTCTCACAGTGCTCTTGGTCGGCGGAGTGGTTTCGCCGTCTGGGAGCGGTAAAGTGAAGTAATGCATCATGACCGTGGCCTCCGCGACTAGCTCCTGGAACGCGTCGTCACTACGCGTCCCTCCCATTCGGCGCGTTTCCAATAGGGGAAGTGCAATTTCGTCAATGCCTTAACACACCACGAGGTGGCGACGTTAGCCCAAGCCTCGGCCTCGCTCATAGCATCCGTCCATATTAAAAATAGCTCTGTGTGTTGTCGTCTCTTCTTTTAGTCCCTGTCTCGTTTGCGCGATTCAACCCTCAAGATCATGAACCAACAAGCCCAACTGACAGCCATTCTGAAGCTCTGCGACGCGCGCCTGCCTCTGTAATACCGCGTTCCCCGCTTACGCTCGCCCCGAGAAAAATTTCGGCCGGGCTAAACACGACGCGCGTTGCGTCCGGCCGTGGTGTTCTGTTCTCTTTAACATGCCGCGGGATGGCGACCTTAGCCGACGCTCTTCTGGTTGTCAGACCGCTTTCTCTAATTACGCCCTCACCGTTAACTGCTACAGCTGCCACAAAGGTTTGTCTGATCGTTGATCATGGACGTTAGTCGTCGGGATGGAGAAGTGCCATCAAGCGTCAACATGGGCGCATCCTCGTTAAACGGTGCTAGAGCTGCCAAACATCAATAGACATTGAGCAAGCTCTCTTATATCAACTTACAGTAAACATTCAACTGCTTATGAAAGGACCAGTTTTACTTTCGTATTATACCGTCCTATTTTTGAGTTGTTTATATCCGTCACCTTGCACATACGTCATAGTGCGGCTGTCACAGACATAGCCGAGGCAAAACCGACAGCTGTGGGCGGAAATTTCATGCGTCACGCACGCGCCCACACACACGCGCGCGCACGCACACATTTACACACACAAACACACACACACACACACACACACACACACACAAACACACACACACACGCACGCACGCACACACACGCGCGAAAGGATGTCACCCCGCAGGGGAGATCACGACTAACCTATGCCAGCGCTAAAAGGCTGTCCGCGTCGGTCGTACCTGCAAAATCGCTTAATCCCGGCACGTGCCGGAACAAACGGCGCTGGCTATTCAGCGAAAATGCGCGTATTTCGAAATAGGCCGTTCGACAGCTACCAATAGGGTCAGTCATTAAATAACTTACAACGACTGGGGCCGAACGTGCTCCCGGCGAGCTGCAGCCATTACCATTAGCGCGCGCAGTTCACGGAGTAATCCCCGCGACAAGAGCAGGAAAAGTCTACGAGCCAGCTTCGGAATAGGACAGCATGATGAGCCAGCGCTTTATTCAAATTTATTCCAATCAGAGGGAAACGCGAGCGCAAATCCGCGGCGCCAGTTTGGCGAGAACAATGAAGGCGAATAATATAAGGAGTACCTGAAAGTCACATAAGGGGCGCCCTCGCGCGTCAGAACTTAATCTCCTGGACCGATAAAAGCAGTTAACGACGGATCGAGTCGCGTTAGGACGTCCAACCATGTAGCGCGAAGTCTTGCCATTCCATAGGCGGCGTTAAGGCGTGCAAATCCCGCGCGATGCGCGCGCTCTGAAGAGACAGAAATGGCGCATCACGAACGCAAGACATAGAGCCTCTCACCGTGAAATTAAAAACAAGGACAACACGTAACTCTAGGTTATGCCTCGGGGCACACGTGAACCCGTTGTAATCTAAGTTAACCCTTTAATGCCCACATACAGTTCTGTCTGAATAACAATCATAAAAATATGTTCACTTGTTTTCCAGCCATGGGGAGTACGTTTGTGGAAAGAAAGAAAAAAGGGGGGGAGGGGGATGTTACTTGAGCTGTAACATAATTAGCAGAGAAATGATTTAATTAGTATTAGCATTGTTGGAACACCTATACCCCAGCAACTTTTATTTCCGTATATGAAGAATGCAACAGTAAGCTTTCGTGGTGTTTTACACGCTTTAATCGGTATCTTGAGGCACCGTATTCAACGTAGCTAACGTGACACAGTGAGCGCTACAGTGTTAAACTTTGTCCGCTGCCGAAGCGTCCCATAATTTCGCCCGTACACCTGAAGATGGGGCGCGTTTCGCGGCGGGATCACGCTCATCGCGCCCTGCGTACTTTCCAGCTGCAAATGTTATTTCTTATTTTCAAGCCGAAAGCCTCATTTGGGTCATCGGTCGAAAAATCCGGCGTCCGGCAGCGTCGCGAATAATAATGGTAGCAAGTCTCGTGATGTTATTAAATGCAGATATAATTATGACAAATTATTAGGAGCACGAATTAGAGCGAATTAAAGGTGTATTTCAAGTGAATCAACGTACATGAATGTGAATCAAGTGAAGTAAGAGTGAAGCAAGTGAATTAAACTTGAATCAACAATGAATCAAGTAATTTAAGCGTGAACCAAGAGTGAATCAAGTGACCCAAGTGTCAATCAAGTGAAACTGAATGAGCCAGGAGTGAAGCAACGCGCCGCTAACACCTAAGCTGTTAGCGGTGCGTTGGTAACGATTTTCCGCGTCGTCGTTATTGTCAGGAAAAAAAGAAAGCGTCATTTATGTCCGGGTACGTTAATGTGAACAGAGAAAGGCCGACAAGGTCGAGATGAACGGTGGCGAACGAGTAGAGAAGGCGCGCTACTTTAATACGGCAAAACCCGCAGCGATGAATCTGCTCTTACGGAATAACGCGGCAAAACGACAAACGGTAGCTGAACGGCACCTGTGCAGAGTCTCCTTTTTCAAGTTCATGGTTCAGTGCTTGTTCGGTGTGTGATCGTCTCCAGCATCAACAAATTCAAGTGGGTGCGCCAACTAAGTGGCCGGCCGACCCCTGTTTAAGCCTAATGAACTTTAAGCTTTCACCCATTACGACATCACAATGAATCTAGAGCACGTTACTATGAGTGAATTAAAGTAATCTTAAAAGGAATCTTAAAAGTAATCTTAAAAGTAATCTTTCCTTCATTCATAGCGAGGGTCTCGTTCTGGCAGACTTGATGCCTTCAGGTAGTATGCGAGGGATTATTGGTCAGCTGCCTGCTCGTAATAAGTTCACGTGCTACGTGACGCCAACAGGCAGAAAAAGAGTGTTCTACACTCGCCGTCATGGCTACTGGCGGCGCTGACTGACGCTCCCACGTTTAAATGTACATATGTACCCTAGAAAGTGGACTGGGGGATGGCCGCCGCGGTAGCTCAGTTGTTAGAGCATCGGACGCGTTATTCCAAGGTCGCAGGTTCGGTCCCCGCCCGCGGCAAGTTATCTTCTCGTCCACTTTTCTTTCTTCACATTTACCTTACATTTACTACTGATAACATCCCCCACACTTTCCTTCGCATTATTGTCTGTCAGTGCTCATTATTATGTATTATGGTATACCTTTGTCATTTCGAATAGACGAGCGACCGTGTCAGAGAGCGTCAACTGCAATACCTGAATTGCAAGAAAGAAATATCTCGCAGATATACTTTTTTTTTTATTTCTGGAGGTGACCTTTAGAGACACTAAAGACCAAACCATTTTATTTCATATTAGTAAAGTACTCTTTCAGGATACCAAAAACACCACGCTCGCTGCGAGAAGACGCTTAGCAAGCGAGAAAACGCGCAAAAACAAAATGTCGGTGGCGACGCCACCTTGAAGTTTCCGCACCATTTGCCGTGACGTCACATGTTTTGATGGCGCCTACTAGGGACTACGTAGTTCCTAATCGGTAAAAATGAAGTACATTGTCCTCTAAAGGGGCCATAGACTTAACATACCAAGTTTGGGGTAATTTTGTTGAGCCAACAGCGCCAAAATACGATAAATACACTATGAAATCCATGACGTCACGCGGGGAGATTTCGGCGCGAAATTTAAAAATCAAACTTTGAACTTGATTTTCTCCTCTATGAATAAATCCACGATGGCGAAATTAACGACATTTGAGTTCTCAGGGCACAATTTATCGATCTAAACCGATTCATTGTTTCCCTTTAGCGTCCCTTTAATCCTTGACGTAGGTCTCTGATCGCGGCACTCGCACGTCGGCGTTCGTATGCCCTAATGTATACCTTGGGTTAACTCTGTTTCGCGCGCTACCGAAGCGGATCTCGGAGGACACGTAGAAAGAAGCGCGTGGTTGAGATCTCCTCCGCCAGGTGTCGCAACGGTTCCAGCTGCTCACAATCTTCAAACGAACTCAATCAGTTTCCATTAACTATCCTGACAGTTAATTGGCCCTTGTCATAGGTAAAGCTATGCTACGATATCATATGTATCCGATATAACTCTTGAACAAGAACCGTCGATCTCTATTTATTGGGAGACTTTTTTACGAATATTCTTAAAACCGGACTTAAGTGCTCGGCCGGATATGCTTGGAAGAAAAACGAGAGTGACAGTGGGTGCACGTGCCACTATGTAAAAAAAGCAAGTTACAATGCCGACACGCGCTGCAGACGGCAACTGTGAACGAGGAGGAAAGAAGGAACACATCAGCACCGCGAGACTGAACCGTTACAATCACAGGAACAGCGCCTCGCTCCAAAGCAAACACCGTCTGTCAGTTTCCCAGTCATGAAAGTCAAAACGTGGCCTAGCGCGCTGTATACGGCGCTCTGCACGCAATGCCCAATGCTGTGAGTAAAACGACGCGCAGGAAAGCTGGCGAATGTCAAACGCATGTGTACGCAGCTTCCGCGAGCTGACACTCGGGCGAAATGCGAATGACAGTTAGTTGCCGCAGTTAAAAAGAAAGCCTTGTACGTCCAAGCGAAACCGAACGAGGAACAGGGAAGACGCATTTTCTTGACATCCCCGCGCTCCGGGTATGAACTTCTGCAGCGGTCGGCGCTCACCTCGGAGACTACACTTGTATAGTTCGGAGCTCCATCATTCCGGGTCGAAAGAAAGTACAAAATAAATAAAAAAAATCAAGCAAAAGTACGAGGAGAAACGACGCGTGCGCGACTGTTGGCATTCAGAGTGCCCTCGGGTCACCGAAAGCTTGAGGGAGGAGAGAAGAAAACGCGTGCCTCAATGTCCAGCATCGTCCACGCTTGCTTGCGTCGGGTTTCACAAGCGACCTTGTTCAGCGAGACGGGGCAATGCGAAGTAACCGTGTTGAAAGTAAAGTGTTTTTAAAAAGAAGAATTCCATTTACCGATAACGAAACCCTCCAGCATTGAATACTCCCAAGGTGCACCGCGCGTTTTCCTCCCACAAAGACGTTCCCTTTGTGTTGTATGGGCTCCCGAAAAAGACGCTGAAAGCGGCGACACACACACACTGCCAAGGGAGATGACGGAAAGTTCCAACGTGAGTGCATTCTGTGATCGCTGTGGCGATAACGGCAAGACCCGAACTAGTCTTGAAACTTGAGCTAGGCAACCTAAGATTGCCCGCTCCTTCCTCTACCCCATCCCTCCTCATTTAGCTTTTCACTGTGTACCCTACGTAAACTTCTAGAGAGCACACGTGCGAGCATGAAGTACGACCCTGAGTGCGCTGTATGTATCTCGATATTGCTGCTGCTTACGCTTTTTTTTTATTTTTAAGTACGCAAAGCTTCTCTTCGGAAATTGAGGCCCTCTCCGCCTACTCTTTCCTATTTCCCGCAAAAAAAAAAAGGCGCATGCCTTAAGCTCTTTTCAGGCCGCAGGGTTTCGTCACCGCCGCAACGCTTTCCACATGCGCCCTGGCCTGATCTTTCTGCGCAACAATGATATCCACTCTATTCCTTTTCTTTAAAGAACCTACTCAATTACCAACTGCATTACGGGCCTCGGGAGCCTCTTCTGCGGGGCAAATAGAATACGGCGGCGCTTTCGTTTCGCCAGGGGAAAAAAGAAGAGCAACCCCTTTAATCTTCTAGGTTGGCGTTATCTCTAAAAAGACTCTTCTCCGGCAGCACGCATTCTATACCTCTTGCATTTTCTAAGCTTGGTAGTCCCTTTCACTACCTGACTTTAGGAATAAAATAAGAAAGAATCACAAATTCTATACGGCGTGAGAATTAGTTTAAAGGGACTGTCTACCACTCGGAAAAATTTTTCTGATTGTGGTGAAAATGAGAAGATCGTTCGTCACATCGGCGGCAACGAGCATGCTTTTGCCCCATAAAAAAGGAATTCTATTTTTAATTGGATGTTGAAAATCGTGAAAGAATGACCGCTAGCGTCACCCAACAGCGATGTGGTCAGTCTACTAGTAGGACAAGAAATCCTCGCAGGTAAACTCATTTCGCTTGAAAAGAAACATGTCTACCTTGAAATTGTATTTTACGCACTTGAGGCAGCTTTCGGTTGCGTCAGAGAGTAATTTTTTGCTTTTATTTTTTTTTCTCACGCACCCAAAACGGCGCCCGGTGGCGCTGCTTACGACGCCGTCTTCAATTCGTCTGCTTCAACTCATGCGCTATGCCATGCGGCCCACCGCGCTGGTCGTACTGTGCCGCTGTAATGTTGTTAGGATGTCTCACATGTGCTGCGCTATGAAGGCGTGCATTTATCGTCTCTTTGATTAATCAACTTGGCTTGGATTGCGGCAGCAGTGCTAAAATAAACGCATAGACTGCGATTACAGCAAAACAAGCGTTCTGCAATCGTATAATAAGGCTTCATTTAACCGCTAGCGCGCTGAAAACGACTGTTACATTATTACAATAGTGTTCAACGAAAATAAAGTAATCCTACAGAAATCCCGTGTGTTTTCGGTTTTAATTTTTCACCGGCACTACAATCGTCATCGCGTCCACCAACCAGTGTTGGGGTCATGTTCCACGCCAAAGGAAGAAGACCGAACCGCCGAACGCATATCGAAAAATTCTGTTTTAAAAATTTCTGCTCACTTTCCGGAGAAACCGCTGCAAGGCTGGACATTTCAGACGGTACGCTTTCTATTGCAGTACAAAACAGAAAAGCGATGAAGGACGGTAGCCAGTCCCTTTAAAGTTGAAATTATATGATTGGTGTTCACGAAGAACACTGTTCTTTAATGATAACTTGTGCTGCATAAAGCTCGCTTAAGTCTCGACGCGGAAGAGAGGAAGGAGGGCAACTACGGTAAGACGTCACAGGCAGGGTTGCCAGGTTTGGCTACTTTTTTAGGCTGGTGGCGGCAGAAAAAACGTCTTGGCTACTTGGCTACTTCTTGGGTAGGGTTGCCAGGTCGAAAAGGCAAACAAAATAGCCAGAAAATCGGAAAATGTAGCCAGAAAGTTGCCAACTTGAGCTAAGCGCAATAAAAGCTACCAAAAGTAGCCACGCGTGTATGAGTACAACTGCGACGTTTCTTATTTAAATGACTAATTGCGAAAGCCTTCCGGCGAAAATGTAAAAATTTACAGCATGAACGCTTCAAAATCAGAATTGCTGAGATTCAAACATAAATTGCTGGCTTTAGCAATAATTTCGTACTGGATAACCAAGCCTTTGCGCTGTTGCAAAAAGGGCGCTCTCTCCGATCGTCTTGCATGACTCTTCTTAGAGGACTAGAAGCAACGACAAGAAAAAATGAGTATACGGAATGAGTGCGCTGAAAATCGCAGTGGCTGGGAATCAAGCATAAATTGTAGTCACTTTCGCAGTCATTTCTTGCGTGATGACGAATTCCGAGCAGTTAATATTCCAGAGCAGTTCGTCAGATATTCGATTTCTAATGTCGACGAGGGTAGAGCGCTCTGGACGCACGGCGCTTTCAATTCCTGTTCACTTCCATTCGAGGTTTGGACTCTCGTTCAGCAATACGCGATGTGCAATATGAGGCGGCATGCAACGATTTTCCCTCACTGCCAGCCACATATCCAAATACATTTTCTGCTGTTTCTGTGCGCGAGGGCTGCTTGACTGGCAGGTTATAAGAGTGTAGTTTTTTAACGTTTATGTTATGATCCCCAGCCTTGACAGGTCGGCCACTGAGTCATCCTTTGAACTAAATTTCATTGTCTGCGTCATCAAATTGCCAGATACAATTTTGCGAGCTGGAAACACGCTTTGACTGACATGTTTTGGCACCACATACTGGAACGCCAGTGGCTATGACGTCACCGCATATTGATAACTTGGCTCAAATAGAGGGAACAAGAAAGTAGCCGCGACGTTTTTTCTGTCGCCAGCAGCCTTTTTTAAAAAGCAGTCAAATTGGCGCAATGTAGCCAATCCTGGCAACCCTGTTCTTGGCTACTTTCTTCAGTTCTAGCGAACATTAGCAAGTTCTGGTGTTATATGAGCTCAAGCGCCTATCTTCATTTTACAGGTACAAGGAACGCAACGGCATCCTAATGGAGTTTTTTTTTTTTTTTCCTATAAATTAGACTTCAGGTTTATATTTCGTCATGATTACAATCCTATGTGACAGTTCTTTATGTACTATTTTACGTCACCTGTATCTTTGCCTCTTTTTTATTTTGTTTTTTTTTCTGCTCAATATAGCCGTACAGTAGTGATGCTTTCTAGGTGGACCCAAAGAGTGCTTCAAGAAACCCTCGTTTGCTCCCCATTCAAAGTTCTGAATTAAAATGCCGCAGCTTGTATTTGCGTGAAGGCATATACGGCACGTGTACGTCGGCAATGCCATTCTTTTTCGGTCCTCGCTTCGGCCGCATGACAGTTCAAGTGCCCTTCACAAGGTTAGTCAAGTACGACGTTTACGAATAATTAATCTTATTTTCCTAACTCAACGTTGGCTTATGTGATTAACACCACAACCACCTTATCAAGATCATATGGCTCCTCTCTCTCTCTCTCTCTCTCTCTGGATTATGAGACCACAGCTCCGAGGACATTGCCTATCGACTGTCGTTCCTTGATGTCACTGACATTTTCCAACTACGTTTGTTCTTGTTTTTTTTTTAATATATATTTCTTCACTCCTCATTCCCGTACTTAATACCTGTCAGACTGTCACCTCTAAATAAGCTTGGCCTGCTATTCATATTAAATTTCTTATCTGGCTTTCACTGTCTGCAGCCTGAAGCACTGTTTAATACTCACTCAGAGCAAAACACCCCCCTCCCCCCTTTAAACCCGGTTAAGCCGAAGTGTCATCCATATAATAAAGCCGTAGCTCACTATCGCGGTCATGCACCCCTTTCGCGCACACTCTTCCCTTCGGTTAATTCAAACAATGAAACTCGGGGCGCGTGCGCGTTCCGCTCACCCTGTTGCACGCGACGAGCTTTGCCCCCGGGCGTGTCCCCTCCTGCTTGCGGCGCGGGCCGTTTCACGGAGGCCGCTTGGCCGCCGCCGCCGCCACCGGACTCTCGGCGCCTCCGCGGGCTTGGTGCGCTAGCGGAGGCAGTTGCCCCTCTTCCTCTCTCCTCCTCCTCGACGACATCTTCCTCGTCATCGTCTTCGTCCTTTTCGGGAGTCGACGGCCGGTGATAGTTGCCCAGCTTGTACCTGTGCACACGGAATTCAAATTTTAAAAATCCGCGCATCACCACGAAGTGAATCATGACGAGTGGGCGACGACATTGCGCAGGCAAAGGAGAAGCATAAAGATCGAGCAGCGTTACGTAAATGCAGTCGAGATTTGTTGGCGCTCAGCGGAGAATGCGAGAAGCGTATGTCAACACCAATCAAGAACTCGAGGCGTTCATAACACGTGCAGCATGAGAAGAGAGCGAGCCGCCTACCCAAACAGCGGGCCCCGCCACGGTGGTCTAGTGGTTATGGCGCTCGACTGCTGACCCGAAGGTCGCGGGATCGAATCCCGGCCGCGGCGGCTGCATTTTCGATGGAGGCGAGAATGTTTGAGGCCCGTGTACTTAGATTTAGGTGCACGTTAAAGAACCCCAGGTGGTCGAAATTTCCGGAGCTCTCCACTACGGCGTCTCTCATAATCATATCGTGGTTTTGGGACGTTAAACCCGAGATATTATTATTATTACCCAAACAGCGGACGAGATCTACTACGTGCGCGCATCGCAATAAAAGGCATGTGGCGTGCCGATATCTGTTTGTAAATGCATGCCGCTGTGCCTTTCCTTAACCATGATGACGTGGCGACCGCAGAAACGGGCGTTTTCCACATTCTTTTCTAGAAAGTTTTTTTTCTGGTAATTCTTTGAAGGAGGAGACTCCTGTGCTCTTCGGGGAGAACACTCGCTCTTTCACACTGCCGAGTTTCTACTCTAAGAAAACTGTTCAATTCTACGTTCGGTTCATTGCCGGCCTCCTAGCACACTTGCTTCGTGTTCCGCTACAAAATGTTGCGCACATAGGGATCATTGCGAATGAAACAAGGAACACTGAGAGGCGCGTAAGCAGCCGTCTGCACGGCAACCATATTTGTTAGTACCGGGCAATGGCGGACGTGGTACCGGAAGCCGCCGGAAGTGACGCGCGTGCGAGTTATGTATACAGTATTGGCCTCGAGGAGTTACGGAGTCGCCCTCTATCGGACGCGCCTCGATTGCGTGCTAGGCAGGATGCCGCCGGCGCGCTCCCCATAGGTTTTGCTGTCGGCGCTCTACAAAAACACCTCGCGGAAGCCCTCCAGGGCATTTCTGTAAGTACTTTCGAAATGAACTGTGTTCTTTACTGTCAAGATAATCATTTTCGACGAGCCGAAAGCACAAGATAGTCTACAGTCGCTGTCTCTTCGTAGAAAACCGAGCACCCGTTTCACGCTGTCACCGCGTTGGAGACCCCTGAACCGGCTTCTTGCGTGAAAGGTAGTCACTCGCTGAGTGCAAACTATGGGAAATATCTCGTTAGAGTAGACTGCCTGTATAACCAAACGGAGCATAACAGAAAGAAGCCTCAAGGCAGCGATCGCACGGGTTTGCGACGACTGACGGTGCCTCTACATGTATGAGCGTCTGCATGTATGTTCTTACTGATGGTTTCGCTTTTGCTACGAGCGCGTTTTGGCACCGCGCTGTGAACTTTAGGCCGCAAAACATGAGAATTTGTTAGTAAACAAACAACTACTGTTGCGCGGACGCTATCAGAGCAGTTCAAAAACAATTTCCTTACAACTACGGCTTCGGTGCGCATGACAACTTTGTGATCTGCCGTCCCGACGATTCAGTGTTTTTTTTTTCTTTTTCGGTCTAAATTCGGGTACGTTTCAATGTCATTTGACAAGTTGTCTCGCACTGCGTATTGATCGGTCTTCTCAGCGGGCATATGCCGCTGCTTCTGTTTCTTTATTCAGCACATTCGTTTCGTTTGGTGCTCACACAAAACGTGAGCAAATGCGACGCCGTTTTTAATGCTCCTTATTATCGTTCCATTTGCATTCCAGTGAACTTGCCACTCTCTGTGATCAACAAATTCATAGACCAAAGCTTCACCACTTCGAGATTGCTGGTGGAAGGAGAACCAGTCAATGAGACCGAGCATGTAGTAGCATGCGACGCCTAGGAAAAGAAAGAAAATACAGTAACGCGGGAGAATCAGTACATCGACTGACAAGAAGAAGATGGCTTTCGCCTTCTAGTCATCTTTAACGAATGCATAAGGGACCCTGTGCGTTTTTTAATTCAACGTATCTAAACAATGACTTGCGCATCTGCAGCCGATTTTGTGGACGCTGAGCACGGGGCCGACGATCAAGAGGTCGCATTGGAGAGTTCTGAGATGGCATCGCACGTGGTAAAATGTATCGATTTTACCATCCTGTGGCAGATAAGCATCATTTGCCGGCGGGAAGCGCGCGCGAGCCATCGTCTCAGTGCGCGCTGTCTGCTACTCACTGAACATCGCAGGCCCGACGCAGTAACAAAAGTCTTCGTCGCGGAAGTGCTTGCTGCACACAAGACTCGTAGCGGATGGCTACTTGCCGGTTCTTAGCTTTACAACCCATGCTACACGCTGTTTCTTGTCCCGCGGTTACCAGTGCAGGCTGACACTGGGTTCCTTTGCGTAAGCGCGGCGCTGAGGCACCGAGCGGTAGAGCCCCATGTTCGTCGCCTTCGGAGGCAGCCACTCTATTACAATGGTTTCAATTGCGTAGAAAATGAGAGAAAACTTCCGAATTTGAACAGACCGCAGCGCATGTGGGACTTGAAACTCGTTTTCAAAGCACGCGGCAGTGCGCCACAAGCAGCCGACGCGGCCGCGGAGACCACGTGATCCTGCCAAGTACGTCACGCCGACGGTGGCGCCGGCGTTTCCAGTGGTGGGCCTCGAGGCCAATATAGTATAAAAGACTGTGCTATACTTTACCCTCTCACCTCCTCATTTCCCGCCTTCTCTCCCTCCCTTCCCTTTCCAACCCCTAGCTATACTATACTAGACATGGCTATGCTTGTCTCTTTTTTGTATCTTTTGGTGTCTGTTTCTTTGTATCTCTTTCTCTGTCTATTTTTTCTGTCTTTCTATCTTTTTCTGTCTTTTTTTTTTCCTTTCTTTCTGGTTCTCACCTTCTCTTTCGCTCTATCTCTCTCTTTCGCTGTACTTCTCTCGTTCGTCTTCTATCTTTGCTCCCTTTCTTCCTTTTCTCTTTCTCTTTCTCTATTTCTTTCTCTGTTTATCTTTTTCTTTCTTTTTCCCTTCCTTTCCCTCTATCTCTTTCATTCACTCTCTCTCTCTCTCTCTCTCTCTTAGTATTCGTTCTCTCGCCTTATATTTTTTCTCTGTTTCTTCTCTTTTTTTTCTCTCTATTTTTTTTTCTTTTTTCTCTGTACTCGTTCTCTAGCCCATCAGAGTTACTGCATTCCCCGCCTTACAAATAGGCGCACGTACGTGTTCTAGCAGCGTATCTGAACATGAAGAGGACGAAGAGAACGCGTGCCGGTGGATGATGATGATAGTTTTCTGATTCAGCCCACATATTACGCCCTTCTACAGACAGACAGAAAGACAGACAGAGAACTTTATTTGGGCCCTGAGAAACGCTACTCTTAGAGCAACGCCGCGGGCCGCTCCCACGTGGGAGGTGCACGGGATTCGTGAACTAGTTTTGCACGACGGGCTGTGTGCTGGGGCATACACAGCCACTGCGCAGGATTGGTCGGTAACTTTCAGTTGTGCAATCTTCAGGTAAGTCATTGCGCGGTTCTCGTCAGGCGTGCTGACTGTCTGCACTTTTTCGAAACGAAAAAAGCATTGGCCCCGCGGTGCCAATGCCGCCACGTTGAACTCGTGAAACGAACGCCGGAGTAGAGCACTATCGTGGACTGGTCCACGAAGTGCAGATAAAACGCATGCACCTCAAATAACAGCGAGTTCTCGCACGCTATCATTCAGTGCCACAGCATACAGCGCTGGGGAGGGGGGGGGGACTATAGCATCTTATCGCACTTGGACTTTACGCGCAACAACACGGTGACGGCGAAGAAGACTTTTTTTTTTTTTTTTGGTTGCAGCGCGTCTATAATCGTTATGGCTACAAAGCTCAGCAGTCGATTGTTCAGCAGAGGCCAGACGTCGTGTCGCTGGTTGGCAAATAAACCGCGTAGCGCGGCCACCACCTACGAAAGTTGCGAATAGCGTAAAGCGGACTTCCGCGCCAGTATTGCGCCAGCAGTTAACAGCTCCAAACAAGCTTTGCTCTGTTGTTGTTGTTGTTGTTGTTGAGTTGGGTTTTATGGCGCAAGAGCGACTAAGGCTATGCTGCGCCAGACACATGGTGGGGAAAGGGAGAAGAACCTAAAATAAACAGCACTATGGCCCTGACTATGAATGTGTGCTGGGCGATGATAGATGGGATTAATGAGTGGTGTAGCTTGGCTTTAGAGATGCCTAAGATAACTCGCTGCCTGAGCGCGTAAAATTTATGTATACTCTAAAATTATGGGCGTGATGCATGGGCTGGCCAATGTGTATGAATGGTGCACGAGGTTATCCAGGAATAAAGTGACGGCGTTCTTGTTGCACTACTGCTCTGCCCGTGTCCTTATAAGCAAGGGCCGGGAGGCCAGTGCCTCATGTAAGGATACCTACCGCAGCAAAGGCCTCCTGGAGAGGCCGTGCTGCAGGTCGCATTAGTTAGGTTTTTCTATTACGGTAACAGTAGCACAGCCTGTCATAAGTAAAGTGTATTTAATAATCCTGCTTCGTCTAAAAAACTAATCACATTATCTAAGGGGATTAGAGGCTCATCATCTAAGAGTAACATTGGGTGAAATGGAATGTTTAACTTGTAAAAGATATGAAAATGTTTTTTTCTTAGAGTTTCCAGATGTGGGCAAGCAATTAAAATGTGGGCTACTGTTAGTTGCTCATAACATTTATCGCATGTTGGTGGTTTCTCATCTGCCAATAGATAGTTATGTGTGACATGTGTATGGCCTATTCGAAGTCGGCACATTACTACTTCAAGAAAACGTTCTTGATGATAGCACGTCTTCCATTCACCAAGGATAGGTTTAATTAGGTGAAGTTTGTTATTTTGTTGCGAATTCCATCTAAGCTGCCAATGAGAGCTGATGGCCAGGCGAACTGCTTTAATCGCATCCCTAACAGGTACGTTGATCTTTGAAACACGCAGCTCTTTTGCCGTTGCTGCTAGTTGGTCCGCCCTTTCGTTACCTTGGATCCCAACATGACTCGGGACCCAACAAAATTTTATGATGTGGTCTTCAGGTAGGTGTGATAGGATATTCAATATATCACCTGTGAATGGCTCGTACTGATATTTGGAATTTAAGGCTCTAAGAGCACTTAAAGAATCAGTGAAAATAACTGCTTTCTTATGTTTTGCGCTTATAATATTTCGTACTGCCATCATCAAGGCATAGCACTTAGCGGTGTATACGGAGACGAAATGAGGCAGTCTGGTCACTTGTTCGTGTATTCCTCCTGCCACGCTGCTTCCAACATACGCAGACGTCTTCGAACCATCGGTGTAAAATTCTTTGTAAGTGTGGTACTTTTCTTGTAGCGTGCGGAATTCCTGCAGTATATGTTCACGTGGGGTATGTTGTTTTTTTATATGTGTTAGTGAGAAATCAAGGTGTTTGGAGAAGTCACTCCAGGGGGCCAATCTGTCTGGTATTCTGGCGACGGAGAGTGCTTCATTAGGTACATTTAGGGCGTGAAATTTTTCTTCAAATCTCAGTATTAGTGGTCTGATGGCGTTTGGCTTGTTTGTGTAGTGTAGTCGTTGGTCACAGCGTGTGATAATGTTGTGGCATATGTGGTTTGGCGAAGAACGAACTCTAAGCACATATGTAGACATCAGTTGCGTTCTCCTGTATTCCAAGGACGGTTCGTTACTTTCGGAGTACAAGCTAGGAATGGGCGAGGTCCGGTAGGCACCGGTTGCTAGGCGTAGCCCTTTGTTATGGATAGGGTCTAGGCGCTTGAGGTACGAGCCTCTTGTAGAACCATAGATTATGCTACCGTAGTCTAGTTTACTACGTACCAACGAACGATAGATGTGTAGGAGGCATTTACGGTCGGAGCCCCAGCGCTTCCGGGACAAGACTTTCAGGACATTAAGAGCTTTATTGGCTTTGACCTTCAGATTATTAATATGTGAAAGAAAGTTAAGCTTTTTATCAAATACAACACCCAGAAACCTTTGTTCCTGTTTTACTGGCAGTAATGTTTCGTTTAATTTAAGGACGGGGTCTGGTTGCAAGCCTCGTTTGTGAGAGAACGCCACAGCAACAGTCTTTTCGTCTGAAAAACGGAAGCCGTTTTTGTTGGCCCATTGGGTAAGCTTGTTTGATGCAATTTGAGTCTGTCGTTCACATGTCGTAATGTTGGATGACCGGCACGCTATTTGGAGACCATCGACGTACAGTGAATGCATAATAGTGGATGGTATCACCTGATTCAGCGAGTTCATTTTGACGACAAAGAGGGTTGTGCTTAAGACACAGCCCTGAGGCACACCGTTTTCCTGAGTAAATGGACGTGAAAGTGTTGAGCCTAAACGAACTTGGAACGTTCGGTCTGATAGAAAGTCGGACAAGCAGTTGAGCATCCTGCCGCGGATTCCTAGTTCCGCCAGGTCTTGTAAGATACCATATTTCCAGGTTGTGTCACATGCCTTTTCAAGATCAAAAAATACTGCTAAACAGTGCTGCTTGTACAAAAAAGCTTCTCGTATTGTGTGTTCAAGGCGGACGAGGTGGTCGGTAGTCGAACACCCCTTCTTATAACCACACTGATGGAAATTTATTAATTTATCGGTTTCGAGGACGTATGTTAGCCTAACGTTAATTATGCTCTCGTACGATTTGGCTATACAACTTGTGAGTGCTATGGGTCTGTAGCTGGATGGTAATGTAGGATCTTTTCCAGCTTTCAGAAAGGGAATGATAAAAGCTTTTTTCCAACTTGTTGGCATTCTTCCAGACTCCCAGATAAGGTTAAAGAAGTGCAACAATGTCTTCACAGCTTCCTGGGATATATGGGCGAGCATTTGGTAATGTATTCTGTCTGGACCAGGTGCTGTTTTCTTGCCTTGCGAAAGTACATTGTTCGTTTCCTGAAGGGTTAAGGGGGCGTTGTATGGTTTGTCCTTGAAACCTGTTGTCGGAAGCTTTTGTTTTTCCATAGATTGTTTATGTTTTAGGAAGGCCGTCGAATAGTTGGCTGAGCTCGAAATAGTGCAAAAGTGCAATGCTAGTAGGTCTGCCTGTTCATCTAAGGTTGTCTGAATGGTGGGAGTTGAGAGAATGGGGATGGTATATGAACTATAGTTGCCGTTAAACTTGTGCACCTGATCCCACATTCTTTTAGATGTGACAGAGCTGTTAATTGATGAGACATACTTTTTCCAGGAGAGCTTTTCGGCCTGCCTGCGGATAAATCTTGCCTTTGCTCTTGCCTGTTTAAACGATAGGAGGTTGTCTTGTGTAGGGTATCTACGAAAGATTCCCCATGCCTTGTTTTGAATTTTCTTAGCCTGTGTGCACTCCCTTGTCCACCAGGGTTTAAGTCTTTTATTTAGAATGCCGGAGGATTGCGGGATGGTTTGCTCGGCTGCCGCGAGTATGCAGGTAGTGATTGTCTCATTCATTTCATCTATGCTTAAACCGTCAAGTACCTCTTTTTCTAGGGCGGCTTTTTCAGTGAATAGCGCCCAGTCTGCCAGATGTAGTTTCCACCGAGGTGGTCTAGATGTGGTAGTAGGGAGAGTTTGCGTTAATTTTATGATAGCAGGCATGTGGTCACTGCCGTAAACGTTATCTATTACACTCCATTCGAAGTCACAAAACAGCGACGGTGAGCACAGTGCCAGGTCTAAGCAACTCGTCGCTCCTGTGCTTGGGGAGCAGTAGGTGACGCTACCCGTATTTAAAAGGCATATGTCGTTACTCAGAATAAAATCTTCGAGGATTTGTCCTCTGACGTCTGTTGTACTGCTTCCCCAGAGCGTTCCATGCGCGTTAAAATCCCCTGCTATAACATAGGGTTCCGGCAGTTGGTCCAAAATTTTCTTCAAATCCAGAACAGTAAAATGTGTATGCGGAGGAATATAAACGGAACATATGGTGACAGTTTTGTGAGCTAAAATAGTGACGGCTGCGACCTCCATGTTACTGTTGACTATTATCTCTCTTGTTGCGATGCCGCTTTTGACAACGACAGCCACACCGCCAGATAGCCGGCTAGCGTGAACGCGGTCGCGCCGCACTACGGTGAAACCTTTAAGAAAATTCACATGTTTTTCTCCTAGGTTGGTTTCCTGTAAGCATATGGCCATTGGAGAGAAGGTACTTAGCATGTCTCTTACGTCACCTAGGTTATGAATGAGTCCTCTACAATTCCAATGTAGAATAAAAGCCATTTTGGAAACGGAAATTCAAAAGAAGAGGAGAACAAAAGAGGAGTTAGGAAGTAACGAATATGGGTGAAAGATTTGAGGTGACATGTCTGTAGATACACGGTAATCAAAACAAAAAGGAACCATAACCTTTGAGGTTATGGAAGTGCAAGCTTGTTTATTTTACAGGGCCTTTTTGAGGCCCTGTAATTAGGGTTTTGTCTTTTCTGGAGCGGTCGAGCGAGGCTCGCCGCTCCTTAGACGCTGCCTGCAGCGACTGGCTAGCGGTAGTGTCCATAGCCTCCGGGGAAGCGTTGGACAGTCGCTCTAACGAGAGATCTGTGCGCCTTCTGGGCTTCGTCTCAGTGGACGATGCCTTCGACGCACCTGTACCCGAGGTCGACGGGATCACCACCGTCTGCCCCCTGCCCTGGCTCGTGCCAGTGCATGTCGAGGCCTCCGGTGTGGCCGTGTTGGGTGGGGGCAGGGCAGCCTTGGCTGCTCCCGCCCTGGGGGCGAGCGACGGTCTCTCCAGCACGCTGTGCGTAGCTTGAGCGGCCGCCTGATGCCGTCGTGGTGCTGCCCCCTGTTGCACCACTTCGGCAAATGATTTTCTTGGAAAGTACAGAGAAACACGTTGTCTTGCTTCGCGGAAACTGATGTTGTGCTTGAATTTCATGGTGATCATTTCTTTTTCTTTTTTCCACGCTGTGCAGGATCTAGAATACGCCGCGTGGTCCCCGTCGCAGTTCGCGCAGTGGACTTCGGCGTTGCAGTCATCATCTGTGGAGTGCCCCGTGGTACCGCACCGTGCGCAGGTAAGCTGTCCACGGCAACTCTGCGAAGCATGGCCGAATCGTTGGCACTTGAAGCAGCGCCGCGGATTTGGAATGTAGGGTCTGACAGGAAGTTTGAGATAGCTAGTTACTATTTCTTCTGGTAGTGTGCAAGAACTGAAGGTGAGTATTATGTGCTTGGTAGGGATTTCTTTGTTGTCTCTCCGCATTTTGATACGTTGTACTTGTATGACTTTCTCGTCTTTCCAGCCCGCCAAGAGGTCGCTATCGGTTAGGTCCATTAAGTCGTCGTCCGAGACGACACCTTTCACAGTGTTCATGGTTCGATGGGCGGTGACGGTGATGGGTTTGTCCCCAAACGCTACAAGTTTTGTCAGTTTCTGGAATTGCGACTTGTCCTTTACCTCGACTAGGAGGTCCCCACTTGCCATCTTAGTGGCCTTGTAACCACCTCCGATGGTCTCAGTGAGGCACTTCGACACTAAGAACGGTGAAATGTTTCGTGCTTTCTTCTCTGTGCTTTCATAGTGTATAACATGGAACTTTGGAAAACAGTCTTCTTTCTTCGAAAGGAAATCAACGGTTGCATCGTTGCGTCCCCTTTTGTGGGGACGATCTGTTGAGAAAGGGTTAGGTGAGCCCATGAATAAGTTGTGTCTTCGGTAACAATGCCAGCCAGCCACCATCGAGCCCAACAAGGGGACACGACAGAGGCTGTGGTGTATCACGCCCTGCCCTGCCAGCTGTACATTATCACTATAACCGAATATGGTAACCCAAGGTTGGAGCACCACACAGGGTTAACCCTCGCCGCCCAGAGAATGGAAGTAAATTGAAGAGAGGAGATGACAGGAAAGATTCAAAGTGAGAGGGAAAGACGAAGATGAGGGGAGAGAGAGACAGGAAAAGGCGACTGCCGATTTCCCCTGGGTGGGTCAGCCCAGGGGCGCCGTCTACGTGAAGCCGGGGCCAAAGGGGTGTGTTGCCTCTGCCGGGGGGCCTTAAAGGTCCAATCACCCGGCGTCGGCTCAACCCCCAGGATCCCTTTTTCCCCGGACACGGCAAAGCCACGCACGGCGAGGCGTGGGAGGGGGTCGGAACCCCCCCGTTAGCTCGGGTCCGTGGTGTCGCTACACACCAAACGCCTGCTTGCGCAGACGCCCCTGCGGGGGCATTGCTCTGTCTGCATGTCCGTTCATCCATTAATGCAACTGCCGTGTCGTGTATCTTCTCCAGGCCGGCCGCCGCCTCATTCTCCCCGTCACCCTCACTCCATGACAAAGAAAAAAAAAGTCACAGTTTCACCCCAAAGGCGAAGCAATGAATGCGAAAGCAACAAATTGTAGTGTTACACGAAGTGAGGCTGGCAGCTAACTGTTTTGTATCCGATCTCGCTTAACTACAAAACGCTTGTGTAAGAGAATACGGCCGCTCCAGGGAGCGATGCTCTCCGCATAGTCACTTTGCGTTGAGAGCGCAGCACGTAGAAGGGTATTCGCAATGCCCATAGACTGTCGCGCCACCGAGCGGAATTCAGGAGCGTCCTCTCGAGGAGGGTTAGTAGACGACAAAATGGCGGCACTATGCAGTCGCTGCCTTGTTCGGCTGTGCTAGCCTCAGTGTTAACGCGTTGGCAGGAAAGGAACACTACGACTTTGCATGTTCCCTGCATCAGTGAACAAACCGGGCCCTCCGTGACATGAGAAATCTGATTCGTTCTTGCGAGACGCGAAGGTTTCGTGAAAATACGTGGCAACTCGCGCTTTCAATACTAGCCCACAGCGTACGCATACTATCAGCTTCGCGAGGCTTTCTGCAGCCACGTAGGTTAGTTCAATGTTATCGTCTGACATATTCAGTTGAATCACACCCTGTTTTACTTGCATATAGCATTGGTCAGTGTTTCTTGTAGAGCATGAATCCCATAACACTGTACGCGGGAGGTCGCGCGGGCTCGCGATGTGCTCTTGTAAAACTCAGCGATCTCAAGTTGTCGATACATTAAAATAGGGCCTCTATCCCTTGCAAGCAAGCGCTGTTACTAATCGTGCGAGCGACGTTTCAATCATTCGAGGACGCATCTTCTCCACGCCTTTCGTGGAGCGAACGCTTTCCACACCGTCCTTCGCCAGTGTGTTGGTGTTGGTTTCATAGCCAGCGCTGCGCCGTTTGTTTTTGTACGTTTGTGACAGGTGGCAGCACACTGCAAGCGATTTGCTCGTTGACCGATCCGAGAGCATAATGTTCTTCGCGGCCAGACGTCTCTCTAATTGTAAACGTGGTGACGCGGAGTGGTTGCAGTCGTTCGGCGGAGGAATTTCTTCGGATTGCTTTGAGCAGTGATGTTGAAAGAAACCATCTTGACGACGAGGATTTTTCACTGGACATTGAAGACTGTGAAGCACCGAGAGTGACAGCTGTGGCAGCGACGATGAACGATCAGCTGAACTCACGAGGAGCGAGTTGCACTTCACGTCCCCTCGTGCGTTAATGTTCTTTCACGCTCGTAAGTCACTTTGATTGTATTTAACGTATAATATCCTTGAGCGAGATCAGAATAAAAGCATAGTTCCTCTTGTGCATTGCATGTATCACAATTATTGTGGATATTATGGAGCGCCGCATCGCCAACACGCTCGAGCTCGACCAGCGAAGCGAAATGGTTAGAGCGATGGAACGTGCAGTCACGGCCACAATCCACGCCTCTCGGCTAACTTCTTCGACGTTGCGAAAAGCATACGTGTGCATTCTTTTCGATATTGTTTGGATCGGGGCTGATCGAATCTGCAACATGCGAGTGAAGTGAATTGCACACGGCTAGTCTCAGCATGGCTGTGACACAAGCGCTACTGAATGGGATGTTAAATGCTCGTGTTCCGTTGAAGACGTAATACCGCGTTCCCGACTGCGCAAGTAATGACGATGGCGTATTATGTTTGCAAACCATAACCACGTTAAACGTGCGGTCCCGTGCTGCAGCGATTCCGTCAGGCAGGCTCGGTACGTACTACCTCGGTGTGCCGTTTCAGCTCATACGTCAATTCTAGTTCATGCACACTGTAAACGAAAATTAGCCGAGATGGGAGCTTTTCCAGCATATGAGCCCCTAAAACCCCCATGCCCCAATCATTTACTCCGTGGTAGCGGGGTGAAGTCGGCACATGTCGTCGTAAAACGCCCCTTGCTTAATGAGGGAGTTTATGAACGACATGACCTTGTTAAACTCCCCACGGAGTTTTAGATCACGTGGTTAGAAACTCCCTATGGGAGGTTTAAAAAGTATTTTTGGTCGTGACGTGCGTGTCACGTGGTCAGAAACTCCCTATGGGAGTTCTAGAAACCATTTTTGGTCGTGATGTGCGTGCGTGTGTGAATGTGCGTGTGTGTACGGGCATCTGTTTGCAGCGACGATTTGCAGCGAGGATTTGCAGCGGCCGGTTGGTTTGTGTAGACGTGCAGGACTATTTTCTACACTGAACCGTTCTGGTCAGAGACAAGTTCAACTCGCGCCAGCGTCCGACCGCGAACACATCGAGCTGGCTGTCCTGTGTTTATTCTCCCGTCAAGCGGCAATGCCCATGCACACGAGTGCAAGCCTCCGACACGCCACGGATACCTCGCTTCAACGTGCCGAGTTACGAAGAACTGCGAAGAATAATTTCATCGGTAACAAAGTAAGCTGTTGCGATCGTCAGTGGGTTGTTTCTGGAGTTTCACCGGCTAAAACTTCGAAGCAGTAAGAAGTAGGCTTCGCTACGTCGTCGGCATCAAGCCGGCCGGCGGCCGGTGTGAGAGCTGCGCCGGCGACGCGCTCGCCCCGACCACCGGCAACGCTTGCTTCTCGGAGTGTCACCGAACCGATGTTTCACCGGCTGCAACTTCTAAGCGGTAAGAAGGCTTCGCTACGTCGTCGGTACCAAGCCGGCGGCGCGTAGCGAACTCGCACAGCCACACCGGTCGCCATGGCGAGCTCGCACCAGCCACCGGTGAAGCAAAGAATATGTTTCACAGAAAATAAAAGCTGCTCGAATGAGTAAGTTTAAATTGTCTCTTTGTGTCATGCAACCACCGTTGTCAAACGTATAGCGAGAAGGCGAGCGCCGATACGAGATAGATTGAACCAACATGCGGCCGCCGCTGCACTGCGAGCAACAGGAACCGCGACTACGAGCCGTCTCGTTCGTTGTAAGTGCATCTCTCCGTAGCTTAACGTGGATAGCGGACACCTGTTTTTTTTATTGTGTGTGTAAAATAACGGCGACGAAAACTGCACAGCAGCAAGCATTTTGTGATCGCGAGCAGTCGTTCGTCGTATAGCCGTGCCGTACTCCTGCGAGAGGCCTAGCGACGCCGTCGGCAACAACGCGGTATACGTGGCGTTGAATGTTAGGCGGGTTTATAGTAAAAGACAGGTGTACCTCAGTAGTATCTATAAGCCCACCACAAATGTGCACGTTCGCCATGAATGTTTGGTGCATAATTACGCGGAAAAGGAGTGTCCCATCCGAGCTACATTGGAGGTCAAGATGTGGTGCCTATATATACTCGGTGACCAAAGTTTGGTTGTGAAGCGCGGGTGGCGAGCGGTTGTCAGTGTGAGTGTTGTATTACTTTGCGAATGTTGTGTGTATGTTTGTGTACGTGTGATCGAGTTTGCGTGTTTCGATGCTAATTTAATTAAAGATTCTTTGGTGCATGGTGCGACAGCGAAAAGCATTTTTTTTTCGATAGTTATAAAAATTTACTCCCATACTTACCTGGAAAAGCTCCCCTATGGATATAAACAAATACTCCATCAGTCCATCCAAAACCTCCGTCCTTAAGGGGGGTAAATTTTTTACTCCCCTGGACGGGTTATATAAACCCCCATCGGGGCGTGCGTAGAGGACAGTCCATTTACTCCCATCTCGGCTTTTTTTTGCTTACAGTGCAGTTTTATGTAGCACGCACAGGATTCGCAAAGCATCGTTATGCACGGTAACGGAGCTGAAATATAACCTTTCACACCGCAGCAAATAATTAGGTGGGGGGTATTTTGCACTTTCCATGGTCTGGGAAAGTATTTTAGTCTCATATCCAATTCAGCGCGGCTCATGACTTCATCCGGTGAAAGTGGCACGGGCCGTACGTCCGCACGTCCTATCTGTTCCTATGCTAACAATCGGGTTGACCCTCCTCCTGGCGCCATCTTGAAAAGCACGGCGCGCCACCTATAGTTCGTGGGCATTGCGAATACGAGCCGCCCGCTGTGATGGCTTTCGAGATAGCGCGCGCGCCAGTCATCGCGACCGCGGCCTTAGATTCAAAGTTCAAAGTTGCTCCTCGCGCGATACTCCCCCCCCCCCCCCCCCCCGCTCGTGTCTTTTACAGCGAAAGCTATTATGAGATCATTTCACCGGCCGTTCTTGGCGCCGTAGTTGTCCGCCGCCGCCGCCGCCGTCGGTGTCCGTAACCAGTATCGCTCGAAATAAGAAAAAAAAAACGAAATAAGAAAATATTCCACAATGGAACGAGGTTCAAACCTGGGCCATCTGCGTGGGAGCCCAGTATTCAACCTCTGAGCCATGCCGGTGCTTGAAACTGCTTTGCAAAAAGGTACTATACAGGCTTCATGTCGGGAAGGAACCACATTAGCAAATGCAATATAGCGTAGTAGAAGAGTAAAATAAGCACCAAGCGTCGCACACGCGAATTCTGTAACCAGGCGTCACACAATGCGAATTGCGCAACGAGTAGGTTGTTGAATGCTTCCAACCCATTACAAATAAAAAACATGGCTGATCCCTCCGTCATAGGAATCGGTATAACACGAAAGTTAAACGTGTCTTCACAGAAATAGTGCTTATTGTGTAGTGATATATGAGAGCTTGCACAATGCCTATTCGTGTTTGGCAGCTATCGCACCGTTTGACGTGGATGCACGCATGTGGACAGCATGTCTCTGTCGCGACGACTAACGCCCATGATCATCATTAAACCGTTGTGGTAGCTGACGATGTGATATTTGGACACAGCGAATCGTGAATCCCGCGCAAGGATGATATCAACAAGCTCATAATCAACACTGGTACCCGGTATGCACTTCTTCAAAGCGTCGTCAAGTAAGGAGAGAACGGCACGGTGTGCGCTTTTGCTGGGAACTCTCTGCTGCACAGAGTAGGCATGCTCTCTCGACAGAGTTCTGGTACTCTGGCTGAACAGAGTGAACAAGCTCCCTCGCCAGAGTAAAGTCCGCTTTGAAATGGAGTACATAGACTCTCGGCTGGAATTGCGCTACTCCCTCGCAGAGTTTTACAATGCTGGTTGGGCTAGAGTGCATGAACTCCCTCCAAGAGTAGAATCACTCTTGCTGCTAGGACTAACGTTTAAAAAAAGGGGAAAAAAGAAATCCTTCGTACGTTTTCTACAATGTAATAATGAACCTGGCTGAAATACCTCAAGCTTACCTCACACATACACAGAACTCACATCCGCACACTCATTCATACACAACATAGCAACACTGAACATATGCACTACTGGCGCTGCACACACATACACGGTAACCGGTATATATCCATGATGTCTGGCCCCCCTTCCAGTGCCAGTGGCAACCAGCTCTGCTGGCGTACACACAATGCGAACTGTTGGCACATCGATCTTTTACTATAAAACAGCATAATATTCAAACTGTTTTCATTCGTAATTCCAAATATCAGCTGGGTATGATTGATCATGCTTCCAACTTACCATTACAAATGAATACTTTACGACGTTACGATCTGGCGTCCGCTCGGACACGCGGTGCCGCGGCAGGCGCGGTACGTACGACAGAAAATCAACGACGTCAACATCACCAAATGCAAGCGCATCTCTGGCGATTCTCGCACTTCGCTCAACCTCGGCATTTTAATATAAGCTTTCACGAAATGCGCATTCTTCAACCTTCGTACTTGCGCCGAACGTGCACTGCCTTCACAGAAGGTATAGCACCTGCGTGTTATTGTGTAGCAATTGATATATGAGAGCTTGCACAATGCGCCTATTCGTGTTTGGCAGCTACTTCGCACCGTTTGACGCATACTTTCTTGGATGCATCGCGATGTGGACAGTCATGTCGTCTGTCGCGAGACGTTACTGAATGTAACTGTTGGTAGCCGACGCCTGTGCTCTGCATACATAACACACACTGCGCTTCAGCAACACGGGAGGTAGAGGTTCGTAGCCTGAGCCGCAAACGCGTGCATTCCGCTGGCCTCTGTCTCGCAGGCGCTGCTCTCGCTCCACCAAGGCACGACATTCGCCCGTCGAAATCGCGTCCTTTCTGCAACGCATATTGCAGCAGTTTTGTTAGTCGGTGCTCTCGCAATTGAAGCAGTCGGCCGCGGAGAAATCCCGTTGGTGCACGTGGAAGCTGCACTACTCCGATGAGCCGACGCACGCTAACACGAAGCCAAAGAACGTAACTGCGTCAAGCGTGCCTCGGCGACGCCAGCGCGGCCAGTCTACCTCTCTGGTATCGAGACGCTTTAACCATTACCTGCGATATCGCGTGCAATCTCGGAGGAAGCGCTAGTAAGTGTCGATCGTGAAGCATTACTTCTTTTCAGACCTCACAGACGGCGGCACCGCCCCGCTCCGCCCGCCGCGAAAGTGAATGTGTGAAAGATATAAGGCGCGTTCGCGCCGTGTCTAGCATCTCCCGAGTTAGCTTACTCGGTAGGGCGTCGGGCGCTTGCCGTCGCGGCCGCAACGTCGTGGGTTCGATTCCCAGCGGGGTGTCTTTTTCTTTGTTTTTTTCTTTCTCACCTGTTGGCGTCCATTTTATCAACGTCATATCCGTGACGGATGTACTTGGTGGACCCCGGCATAAAACACTTTCGTGTTAATAATAATAATAATATCTGGGGTTTAACGTCCCAAAACCACGATATGATTATGAGAGACGCCGTAGTGGAGGGCACAACATCAACTAAGTGCGCATAATGCCTTACATGTGTTTAGCAGGTACCAACACTCTCCGTAGAATGACGAAAAAATGGCACAGTGCCTGCTGCCCTACTTCTCAAAAATGACAATGATTTATAGCGTAGTGGGTTCCTCGCAAGTGCACTTGTATTGGTTGCCAAGGAAGCCCATAAGCGCATGATCCATTTCCTCGGGGTCTCAGTAAAATACAATGATTTATAGCGTAGTGAGTTCCTCGCAAGTGCACTTGTATTGGTTGCCAAGGAAGCCCATAAGCGCATGATCCATTTCCTCGGGGTCTCAGTAAAGTTCTTCACTCCCCCCCCCCCCCCCTCTCGCCTCTCTCCCACGTCAACGTATGTTATACAGCATGGCGGGAGAGGGAAATAGCGACTGGGCGTCACCCAATGCAAATTACATAACTGGTGGGCCGTTTAAAGCTTCCCAACCCATTACAAAGAGCTGAGCCATAATTCTTCATCGTCATTAGTCGTCGCGTCAACAAGAGAGAGAGAGAAGGAATGTAAAAAGTTCACATAATGCCTTAGAGACGTGTAGCTGGTGCCTCGCTTCTCCGCAGAATGACAAATAATGGCTTAGAAGGTGCTCCCCAACTTCACAAAAATTGTGATTTATGGCGTAGTGGGTACCTTTCTAGTGCACTTGTATTGTAGCCCCAAGTGAGCTTACAACGGGCTCTAGAAACGCCGCTCTTCCAGCTTTCGCTGTGACTGTGCTGCGGTTTCAGCGCAGGCCTGGCGTTTTTTTTTTTTTTTATGCTCGTTAAAGAAAGGTGGGGCGTTTCCTGTATGCTTCGACGGCAGACCTTCCGAGCGGGGTGATGTTATCGCATGCACCCTTCGATCGAGGGAAACGGGACGGCTCGTTTGATCTCTGCTTCGGCCGCGTTCGTCGCCCCCGCTCGCGCGCTTTTAGCCGCGGTAGAACATACGATGCGCGGGGGGATTTTATCGATTTGGACTTCATACCGGAAGGACATGACGGCGACGGCAAAAACCCGTCGAGACTGTCCATATAATAGCTATCGCAATAAACGAAACTTTGCCAACGCCACAAAAGATCCAGAACACACCCCTGCCAAGCAGTATAGACAGCCGAACTCGGCGGATGTAATGAACTCACAGCATTTGCGCAACATTCGCGCTTGGTAATTCATAAACGGTTTTCTGTACCAAGCAGATGACATATGAGGCGTCTTCGCATGTATTTTGGAAGTCATAAAACAATGCACGTATCAGCGACGACGTTATACTCATTGCATGGTTGTCGTGTTTGAGGAGATGGCGCAACTATTTGAGGACCTAGCAACATGGCGCTGACCGCTTTCAGACACTCATGCGGTCGTATAGTAAGTGAGATATGAAACTGAAGAACCAGTGAAGCCTTTTTAACACGAATGTGTTTTATGCCGGGGTCCACCAAGACTTCACCGACGTATTTCCGTCACGGATACCATGTTGTGAAATTACACTAACAGATGAAAACGAAAATAACTTGAAGGAAAAGTTCTGTCGCTGGGAATCGAACCCACGCCATCTCGCCCCACAGCGCGCGGCGCTAAACGACTCGGCAAAAGAGCGTACGCCCTTCATCATACTAACGGCGAGCTATTTATATACACCTGTTACCGCTGGCGGTACTCAGAGCTCGGTGGCACTTCAGCGTGTTCTCGTTATTACCAGCGAGATGGCGCGAAGGGCGCGCTATAAAGGTCGTCGCCCCGCTCTTTGCGATGCGCGCGCGCCCCCTTTACTTTGCCCTACAGCAACGTTTCTACAAACAGGTCAGTTTCGCAGCTCCCCATAGACGCTTGCTCTCCGAAGTGGACGCGACGGCCGACGCAAGAACTAGCGGCGCTGCAGTTCCATCTTGCATCATGCCTCACGCGTCGTCTGCTACAACACCCATGTGACCTATCGTCGCTGCAGCTTTTGGCGGCCGTGACAGCCGAGATACCGAGATTTAAACTTTTTCAATAACCTCGACTGTTTTAAAAAACGATTATTTCACAAGCTAAGCTCCAGGAACATCAAAAGATAATCCAACGTGACCTATAATAATGGTACAGTCTCACACGCCTAGCTGTCCTCTCGCAGGAATATTCCATTGCCGTCAACCTGTGTTTAGCCACCACGGTGGAACAGTGGTTACGGTGCTCGGCTGCTGACCCGAAGGTTGCGGGATCGATCACGACTACGGCGGTCGCATTTTTTTCTGTGGAGGCGAAAATGACAATGGCTCATGTACTTAGATTTGTCATAATAAGCAAGTCGTAAAACAGAGGACCGTTGTTAATTTTCGGGCGAATAAATTCTGATTTCTTGAGAAAGGCGTACAACTCGAATTATGGTTGATCAAGGCACCTGATTTTATTCCCTGAGCTCGGTTAGGCGACTTGTAGCGAAGTTAGTCTTCGCGATTCTGGTGGGATTGGCGTTCAGAAGATATTTCTTGCAAGTCCCTGCCCTGATTCGGAGAAGTGATGACCAGTGTTCGTTTCTGAGCCGCTCGTTCAAGACGCGCATCAAGATGACATTCTTCAGCTTTGTCCCTTTCATACGTGCTAAATCGAGAGAACTGCTTCCCAAGCGATCACCGTTCGCAAACAATCACGCACGGAGTACGGAGAAAGCGAGCACAGAGAAACGCGCAACGCGTCACAAGCGCCTACTCCTCGCGCGTCTGAGATCGCTGCGGCAGGCAGGTGCATCGCCTCCACGATCAGCTTCGCCGCAACAGTGCGTTGCCGTATCCGATCCCGGGGGCCACGGCAAGTGAAGCAAAATTGAGCAGCAGCGCCGTAAGTTCACGCGTCGTCCGCCTGTGCCGGCACGCGAGCGGAGCTGCGAAACTGAATTGGTTCTAAAAACGTTGGCCCTACAGGGCGTGGTCGACCGGGCGCGCGCGCTTATCTCGTGATGTTTGTACGTCTTGTGCGTTCACCGCAAAGATTGCGTTGAAGTTACAGAGCGCACGAAGGCCACTTCGCTCGCTGCAGCGGCCGCGAAAGTAACAACTTTGACATTTGTTAGTTCGCGCTCGTCCCGAGTATGCTTGAGCTTTCGTTTCGTGCGTCCTTCTTTGTGTTTGACGGTACTATAGCTGCCAAACACCAATAGACATTGTACATGCTCATACATCTCACATATCAATGCACAATAAAAGCTCAACTACCTCTGTGAAGACGCGTTTCACTTTCGTGTTATACCGATTCCTATGACGGAGGGATCAGTTATGTTTTGTGTGTGTGTGTGTGTGTGTGTGTGTGTGTGTGTGTGTGTGTGTGTGTGTGTGTGTGTGTGTGTGTGTGTGTGCGTGCGTGCGTGCGTGCGTGCGTGCGTGCGTGCGTGCGTGCGTGCGTGCGTGCGTGCGTGCGTGCGTGGTTGTGTGTGTGTGTGTGTGTGTGTGGGTGTGTGTGTGTGTGTGTGGTGTGTGTGTGTGTGTGTGTGTGTGTGTGTGTGTGTGTGTGTGTGTGTGTGTGGTGTGTGTGTGTGTGTTGTCTCCGTCAGCTTACTGCACATAAGCTCGCCTCACACAACGTGACGGTCGACCCTGAAGAAGCCCAAGCAATGTTGGTTCGAGCTTCGCAAAGCATGAAAATCTCACAGAGCGCGAGATCTGCAATTCCTCTTGGCTTGTTTGTTTGCGTGCTCCAGAACACAATACGCAGCCGCTCTAGGGCTACGAAAGCGTAATAAAATGTACACTAAGGAGCGCACATTGCTACAGCACGCGAACGGTTCGCCTGGCAACACGTATAAATTTTAAAAAAACACTCGGCGAGCTTTCCATTTACGCTCAAATCGCAAGCATATATCGGAGTTGGTCTATACTACGAACCTAAACGAACGACGAATCGTAGCCCCGAATAACCCATGCAGCCTGTCCGGAAGAACACAGTGGAGGAACATCTCCCGAGTTCAAAGGAAGAGGAGACATTTGAGACATTGCATTTATAGGGAGTCCTCGCTATCTTCATCTTTTTCTTGTACTTCTCCTTATGGCATCGCGGGATCACATTGTATATCCTGTTCGACTGCACCGACATGAAACCGGACGCCTGCAAGCGCAGCTCCTTCGCAGAACGCTACGTTCGTTTCCTCTCAATCCGCTAAATTCGGGTCTCTGGAGTCCTGTTACGTGCGTCGATGTTAATATCGGTGCTCTAAGAGTAACAGCAACGTCCCTCGTCGCGAGCAAAACCAGTATTTGCAATATAAACACGCGCATGTAGCTATATATAGCGTTTCGATAAGGGCGGGACGAAAATACGAATATACATCGTATTTTCTTCAGCGTGAAAGCTTACCAAACCTGAACGGGTCGTAATATAGGGAAACGTCAACTTTCGACCCCGCTAACGCAGGTGGTCCACGATACGGCGCGTGTTTGCGTCTTACACGCGCAGCAGGAAAAATGGCAAAGAAACGTACAAGGTGGAAAGGTCTATATATGCACTGTGCGCAAAAAAAAAAAAAACGAAATAAACAAGTAATGCACGTTTTCGATGTAAATCCCCGATTGTGCCGTGGAATGGCGGGACTTTCAGCGCCGAACCTCCGTCCAGAATTCAATAGAAGTGAAATTGGTTCCGGAGCCCGGCTGCATTTTTCATTGAACACCGCGCGAGCGCGTACAAAGACGACGAATTTCGTCTGTTTACGCAGAGTTAGACGTACACACGAGTCCTGGAGCGAAAGTTCCGTTTTCCGCATTCCCAATCTTGCACCTGCAAAAACAACTCCATCCGCGCCAAATAAAGGCGAAAGTTATCAAGCACAGATATTTCGGAGAAGCGAGTTTAACCTCCTCTAACTTCGCCTTGGCACACTAAAAATAGCGCCGATCGTTCTAAGCTATTACAATACTGTCCGCCTGGGAAGTTTCCAGTTATAGGGGGACTTCATCGCAGCTAACACACGCGGCGTGTCATACTGTCATGAGAAATGCGTGACATGTACACGAGCATGCCACGTGTAAAGCTCGACAGTGTTAGGTTCTCTGGAAACATCGGCGTAGTGACATTTTTATCTGCTTCAAGTTCCGTACGAGTCGGATACGTCGACGGAGCGGCGTTAATCTTCAGACAAAGCCGATTTATAGTAGCCCAGTGAAACGCAGCACGGTGGAACAGACACACATGACATTGTGGAGTGTTCTTTCGTATGGCTCGGCCGGTCGAAATCTCTTCCGTCAGTGAAAATTCAAGAAAAGAACAGTTAACGCGTGTATATACAGAGAAGGTAGCGGTAGACAGACGCGCTGTTCCGTTTTCATGCGCTCTGTTATTTCTTATAACTACGCATTACAAACAGAGCCGTCAACGTCATTTCCTGTGTTTCGTTTGTGTCAATCCCTCATGACAGTCTTGCGAGAGTTCTAGGAAAAACTACAATGCGCAGAAACCATCGACGCTAGATGTCAATCAATGTGAGAGGATAGCCGTACGCTTTTAATAATAATACCTGGAGCTTAACGTCCAAAAACCGTGATATGATTATGAGGGACGCCGTAGTGGAGGGCTCCGGAAATTTCGACCCCCTGGGGTTCTTTAACGTGCACCTAAATCTAGGAACACGGGCCTCAAACATTTTCGCCTCCATCGAAGCCGTACGCTTTTGCGCGGGCCGCCTACGCGCAACTTCTCCGCATGGGGCACGACGCACGGACAGGCTGAGGGCGCCCCCTCCTCTCTCTCTCTCTCTCTCTCTCTCCTCCTCCTCCTCATCTCTCTCTCCTCTCTCGTCTCTCTCTCTCTTCATCTCTTTCAACTGTCGTTTAGTTAGCGACAAAGTTCAGACACGTGGACCTACACAAGCAGTCCTTTTTCCTCGCAAACATGAAAAAAGCTTTTTTGTTTGTTTCGTGCTGACATGGAACGCGGCTCGCAGCATAAATATAACAGTCGCGTTGGGCTGACAGAAAGCGCGCAAGCACAGGTTCAGTACTTTGACTGTCATACCCAGTCCCCGAGGCCTACAAGAAAGAAAAATAAGCGTACAACGGTAGATTTCCCGAAAGCTGTCGCGAGTGGCATGTTCGAGTGGTGTTCTGTACGATTCTCCCAGAGGCAAGCAATAAAAGTCACAAAGTGTTTTTGCCATTCGCATCCCACGCAACGCAAGCACTCGGAAGCAGCGAAAACACGCGAGTGCGCGCACACACGCGGAAGAAACCTAAATAGAAAAGCAAAAAAATAAATAAACGAAACGCAAATCGATTCTACGCCAGCTCGACGTGACGTCAGGGCGTCAGCGCATTTTGATCATAGCTGACAAATTCGGCAACGCGAAAGCTCTGCTACGTTTCAGCTATCGCGGAAACAAGGTGCGGGCCAAAGACGGCTACGTACAAACGACCACAAAAGTTTTCACAACACTAAATTCCTGAGAAAGAAAATTACAATATAAGCTTTCCCGTACGGGAAAGTATCTTCTGTATCTTTTTTATTAACACAAGACAGATGTAGTGGATGCAGCAACATCCGTCCGTCCCGTCCGTCCGTCCGTAAAAAGCTGACACATAACTGGGAGAAAGAACTTTGGGGCTACTTAGAGCATTTGCACGATACTAGGGCGCCTCCGATTGTAACGCGCACGTAAGTTTGCATTAGGAAAATTTTTTAAAAAAAATAACTTGATGCCGATTTCGGTTTTTAGCCCGATTGTAACACGCGCACAACTTCTAGGGCTACATATGGCGAAAAAAGTGCACGTATAGAATAGTTCAAATACGGTACTTTGAAAGGGACATGTCGTCGAGCGCGAAGCATTTAAAAGGGTGAGGCAGAGCCACACTCTAAAAACAGTTGCACTCTTTGTGTTGTATTTTCTGCCCCACGACGATTATTGTCATCTATCTTGCGTGCCTTTCCTTGCATTAAAGGGGCCCTGCAACACTTTTTCATCATGGTCAGAAACGCCGCCGATTGGTAGCCGAGGCTCCTGAGTACACGCGAACCAAACATCACAGCGCAGCACGCGGCCTGAAATTTACAATTTATTCTTAAAAGTCAGCTAGAATACGCTGCCTCTTCTCTCGACAAATGATGTCAGGTACCCAAATGGCGGCGCAATATACCCAAGTTCACGGCCGTTGGCTGATTTGAGCATCGTGAGCTGCATAGTTACCGTGGACGCCACCACGTGCCACCGCGCGCTCGCTATCGCACTGAAAGTATAAGCCGCGCGTACAAAGAAAGAAAAGCAAGTGCTCAATGTCATGACGCGCGCTGACGAAGGGACGCATCTTCTTTCCCCCTTGTCATCACCCTCCCTGCGTAGCTTTCAGCGCGCTCGCTGGTACGAAAGGAGAGGGAAGGCGCTTGAAGCGTGCTACAAATCCCTGGAACTCCGTTCGTAATTGACGGATTCTGAAAATCCTTGCGGCAGTCGATTCGTGAGGCAATAAGCTTTTCTTAATGAAGCCACTCCACGGTTACTTGGAAAAGTGTTGCAGGGCCCATTTAAGACGTGCTATATCAGCGTGACATGAGATCCTTGATGGGAAAGTGGCCAGCGCCGAGCTATCAAGAAAGGAAACGCAAGCAAAGCCGGACGACGATTATTTTTGTGAGACGGGAAGCCTGCCCACTGGCTGCAAGCTGTTCTTAAAAGCAAGCAGTAGGGCACTCTATAGCACACCGGAGGCAAATATCTCATAAATGATCACAAATTACCTCACGGAAAGCCTCGGACGCAAATAATGGTTCCGGTGATGTAAACGCACAAAATACCTCATAAATACCTACACAAAATCCTTATCGAAGGCAAATAATGCCTGCGGTAAGGACATTCGCCCAATTACCTCACCTGAGGGAAACGATGTGTCCGGTGAGAAAAAAAAAATAGTGTATCTCACAGGAGGCGAGTGTGTAACGCTCTTCGCCTTCGCTGCGAGTGCCGCTGGCTAACATTCCCAGCGATTACACGTACAGAAATACCTAACGAAGTGGACGGAGAAGAGTATTCCGTCGTAGCTTAATTGGTAGAGCATCGGACGCGCAATTCGAAGGTTGTGGGTTCGCATCCCACCGATGGAAAGGTTGTTTTTCGTCAACTTTAATTCGTTTCAATTTCACGTCATAATCACTATACTACAGTCGAAGACAACAACCCGCCTTTTTCACGGCGCCCCGACGCATGCGCTCTCCCCTAGCGGAAAAGTCGCGAAATGTCTCCTCATCTCGAAGGCTTTGCTTCTGACAATACCGGTTCTCCCGGCCCCTACCAAACCCCTACCACAACGGCAGAGGGCAGCACAGGAAAATAGAAGAGGCGGATTAAGGCCCCTATGCTTTCCTCGGCCGAATTGTCTGTTGGACTGATTGTTCCGGTGACGATACCAACACATATACTGAACCGGAGGCATTATTTTCCTCTGATGATTGTTGTATTGACATTTATGGGTTATTTGCCTCTGGTGGACATAGATCGCCGATACCTCAGAGATAGATACTACACAAATACCTTATCGGAGGCAAAATACTGCCTCGGGTGATGTACTGTACTTAACTCACCGAAGGTAAGTATCTCCTGCGAAATATTTGCCTCTCTCTCGGTTTCTCAGCAAGACATAATATAGACGATTTTACGTAAGGCACATGGGCGCCGCCACCTTGGGCTCTTAAACGAAGATTTTCTTATCTCCCGGCCCATATCGTGACGTGAATTAGTAAGCTAAATGAAAACGTCGATGCACCAATGCCACTAGCTTTCATGCGTACGTCTCTACCGTAGGACTGTTCGTTTAGCTGTTAAATACCTGCCAAGTTCAAGAAATTAGATCCGAGAGATTTCCGAAAAGGGGAGGGGGTAATCGCGCCGAATTACCTTGCCCCCCCCCCTTTTCACAAAAACATCTCGAAAACAGAAGGGGGAAGGGAGGAATCCTGAACAGCTCCGTAAGCGTAAACATCGGCGTTGCGGTCTTACAATGGCTTATAGTGACCAAAGAAGAACGCAGGTAGGGTTCGCCAACTAAAGCAGAATATCGGTGATACGAATCTCAAGAGGGAGCAAAAATATCATTCGTATCGCCCGAAATTTCGTATCATCAAAAAAACTAGCAAAACCTGCTTTCAAACCCCGATATAGGCACAATACATTTATTTCCGTCGATAGAACTCGCGTATGCCTTTCTTGGACACACGCGAGCGGACCAATAAAGGACGGCGCAGCTGACTGCCGCGAAAAGCACGCGTATAAGCTTCGCTTGAGGCCAACTGAAAAGTAAGTGCCAAAGTCCGCTCCACCATAGTCATAAGGGAAGATCGACAAGAACGCCGAAACGCTTCATGCTTTTTTTACTAATTTATTGTATTTAAAGGAACACTAAAGAGAAACAATGAATCGGATTTAGATCGATAAATTCTGCTCTGAGAACTCTAATGTCGTTAATTCGCCATCATAGGTTTATTAATAGATGAGAACATCAAGTCAATGTTTTATTTTTAAATTTCGCGCCGAAATCTTCCCGCGTGACGTCACGGATTTCAAAGTGTATTTATCGTATTTTGCCGCCATTGACTCAACAAAATTACCCCAAACTTGGTATGTTAAGTCTATGGCCCCTTCAGAGGACAACGTACTTCATTTTTACCGATTAGAATTACGTAGTCCCTAGTAGGCGCCATCAAAACATGTGGACGTCAGGGCGAATGGTGCAGAAACTTCAAGGTGGCGTCGCCACCCACATTTGATTTTGCGTGTTTCTCGCTTACTAAGCGTCTTTTCCGCAGCAAGCGTGGTGTTTTTTGGGTATCGTGAAAGAGTACTTTTACTTAATATGAGAGAAACCGTTTTGCTCGCTAGTGTCCTTTAATCTACCGCTTGCGCTAGCCGCGTACCTTCGGAGCTCGTAGTAGCTATCGATGATCGCGTCGGATAGCGGGCCGCGGTTTCATGCGCGGCGGTTGCGGCAAACGGGCAAACGGTAGTTCCATTTTCAATTCGCGCGCGCTGGCCGCGCACGGGGCTTCAAAACTACGTCCGTTTGTTGCGATCTATGATCGCATCTCATAGATCGCATCTGCCGCGGTATTGTCCGCTGCATTTGCGGAAAGCAGCGGACCGCGGTTCGTTCACAGAGGTTGTGGCAAGCGATAACCACAGTTCTGATCGTGTGTTGCGCTGGCCGCGCGCTTAGTACTTCCGAAGCTTCCAGCACGCTGCTGCGCGCGGGTCGTCGGCCCGACGGTTTCGGTACCAAGGTTCGTATCACCCCGCCGCGGCGCAGAAAAGTGTTCGGAACATCCGAATTCTAGCCCCTGGACACAGTGGAATCCGGCTGAGGATTTCACGAATTCGTATGAGCCGGTTTTCGTACCACAGAGATTCTACAGTACGTTTACATCAACACCTCCTAAATTGGTTTACATCATGTTTACGTATGCTATACGCGATGGGTTCGGAAAAATCCTGGATCGGACTGGGTTGGAATTTGTCAATGAAGCCAGACCACACAGAGAATTTCGATTGCCGGGAGATTCTCTTGCCAACCGTCCAAACGTAGAAATGGTCGAAATCCGGAAGACTTCGCAGGTACGCTGTTAACGATACCGAACCTTGAGGCCCGTGTGCTTAGATTAAGGTGCACGTTAAAGAACCCCGGGTGGTCGAAATTTCCGGAGCCCTCCACTGCAACATCTCTAATAATGATATCGTGTTTTGGGGCTCTAGAAATTATTATATTATTAAAGATACAGAACGGCAAGGCAAGAGCCCAATATGGCGGCACCGAAACCCATCCATAGAATGGTCCACAGATTGAGGTTCCAAGTTTGCTAGAGATGGGACAATGCAACAACACGATAAACCGACGCCAAAGGCGAAACATCGTACGCCTCGGTGAGCTCCTAGGCTCACGAGCGAAACAACATGCGCTACACAATATACAATGGCGTGCAAAATGACCACAACTGCAGTACTTACGACCAGGAATTATTCGCCAGTAATAACAACAGAGCCCCATTAACAAAATTACACCATCTCCGCTAAAGGGGACCATGAGGCGATGCGAAGCTGGAGCACTTGCACGATCGCGTTCCGTTTGATGATGGGTTTTTGGCGCAAAGGCATGCTTGGCCAAAGCGCGTCCATGGAACGCGAAAGGGACGCACGCGCGTCGATTTACCATATAGCCTGGCCGTTAATTCCACAGGGCGGCGGTGATATGGGCCGACAGGCGGGCCCTAGGGGGGCCAGCATAGGAGAGGAGAGAGAAGGAGGGACGCGCAGTGCGCTCGAGCTCGCACGGCGTTTGCGAAGCAGAGAATTTCGGCATGTCTAGCCCGCGTTTCAGAGGAAGAGTGGGAAAGGGGAGTGGGAGAGGGAAAGTGGAGA
>NC_051180.1:93286056-93321102 GCF_013339695.2 Rhipicephalus sanguineus | reverse complement strand
AAAAATTAAGCAATGTTGGTCGCAGTTGAGAAATTTTCAAGTAAAAAACACATTTCTTACATTAAGGTCTTTGCTGCTTCATGATATAGATCTATAATAGCAAATTTGCAAATGTATCGAAGTATCTTAAGATACAATTGGGAAGTATCGTATCGGATACAATTATTCCGGAAGCATCTTGTATCTGTATCTCAAATACTTCTTGCCGGAGTATCTTGCATCGTATCGCGATACAATTTCAAAGTATCTTTGCCCAGCCCTGGTTCTGTGAAGGGGAGAAGGAAGAAAAGAGGCGATAGACCTTAGAAAGAGAGAGAGAGGAAAGTGGAGAGCTTAGAACATATAGAAAGAATTGAATTCGATGCGTCCGCTGGGTGGTGCCTTCAGTCCAGGAGGTAACTGTATGTTCCCTGTTTTCGACCTCGCCAGGTTCATGCTGTCGATTCCGCCGCCAGGGTTGATGGGTGACGTCAGAATGTCGCGGTGGCGCGTGCGAGCGACATTCACTGGGGACGTATGGTTGGTTCATGCTGTACGTTCCAGGGCGTTTACCTGTGTTTTGGTGGTACAGCTACGTTTTGTCGCAGCTGCATTTGCAAGGGTGAATGGTGTTATATCGTCATGAACCGCACGTCCCGAGGAATTCGGTGCACGCGTACTGTATTACCTTCTTCCCTTCCCCTCTTTCCTGCTTTTGCTGTTCCTGCTCACGTTACATCTGAGAAACGTTGTTTGCTTGGTTGCTGTGCTTGCGAATACGTGGTTACTTCAGTCTCTTCTCCTCTTAAGGTGATAATCTGTCAGGGGAACGTCTCGGACGTGTCAGCCTTCGTAGTCCCATGGCTGTGGTCCCATCCGCCGTATCAGCACCAGTGGTCTTCTCGACGGCTCTGTCGCCTCCGGTGAGAGACGCGGCTGCCGCTGTTCCGTGTCCTGCACCACCCGCGGTTTTACTTGTTCCAAATGTCGTCGCACTAGTTCGCCCTCCGTTGTCGGCGGTCATCATACGAGACACCTCTGTGGTTTGGACCCATGGGTCTTCGAGACAACCGTAGTTCCGCACCATATTGGCTCATCCTTCTGCAAGAAATATAGTAGGCAAAAGGGTGAATGCCGCGCTCTATTTCTGACGGCAACAAGTTGTCTAATCTGGAGCGTAGCTCACGCCCCATCAGCAGCATAGCTGGCGTTTTGCCACCCGATAGGGGCGTTCGACGGTAGTTGTGCAGGTTCGTGGTCAGCCGCGTTTGGATTTATCCTTGCTTGTTTTTCTGCAGGCTTTGTTTAATTGTACGCACCGCTCGTTCCGCCAACCCGTTATTGTGGATGATATGGTGCTGTGCGCATGTGCTTTATTCTATTTAGTCCAGTGAAAGTCTGAAATTTCCGGCTTGAAAACTGGGGCCCATTATCTGTTACGATTGTGCACGGCTAAGCAAAAGTGTGAAAGAGGTGCGCAGAGCATCTGCGGTCGTCCCAGCCGTGGAGGTTTTCAAGGACACGGTTTCCATCTACTTACTCTGGGAATCGACCACAATTAACAGCATATAGAAGCCCTCCACCGGTCGCGCAAAATCCACGTGCAGACGAGACCACGACTGCCTGGTTTCCAGCCACGGTCCAGCTTGAACACACAACCGCACGTCTTAGCGAGGTGCTCAATGTCCTTGTCCATGCCGGGATACCAAAGCAGCGAGTGCGCTAGCCTCTTCATCGCAGCGATTATTTGATGCGTCGCATGAATAAGCTGTAGTACTGCGTTTCTTGCTGTTTTAGGCACGACGACTCGGTGGCCCCAAAACACCAGACCTTCTCTCACAGTTAGCTCGTCCTTCCGGACTTGGATACGGCTTCATAGTTACTTGCTTCGCGTCTAAATGTCGCGGCCAGCCTTCCTGCACCACAACTAACTTCTTGTAGAGGGCCAGTTACGGGCCAGTTGTTTAGCTGACAGCGTTCTGCTCTCCAGACCGGCGGTGAGAAGTACGTACTCAGAGTCATAGGCGCCGTCCTCGCCTCGGGAAACATCCCTAGGAGACGCTGCCCGTGGCAGGCGGCTGAGAGCGTCCGCCGGAACATTCGCCTTGCCGTCCTTGAACTTGACGGTGTAGGAGTAGTTGCTCAAGTGGAGGGCCCACCGTTGGATCCTGGCTGCCGCTGTGGCTGGAACTGGCTTACCTGGGTTGAAAACGCTGGCTAGTGGCTTGCTGGAGCATGTTGAGTGCTTTTTTGTACGATAGCTCGTTCAGCTTTGTTGGTGCGCAGCGTCCACTCTCGACGGCCACAGTGTGGGAGCACAGCTGTTACGAGCAATGCTCGCTTCTTCTTTTCTTTCGTGTTGCCATTGCCTTCGAAGAAGGCTTCTATCCGCACACGATACGCCGGCCAGTGGTCTGTAGCTACCTCGAACTACGGTGGGCTTGCGTATCCGGCCATGGCTACCGGGGTATTGCCGGTAGGGCGGCAGGTTATCCCATCTTTGTCGCCAGTGAAGTGACCACGTACTAGCAAGCAGAGCAACTGAGCAAAGAACGTTTATTATCAGTAACGCGTGCAATATATAGCACACGGCAGGAAAAATGGGAAGGGAAGAAGGTGATACAGTTGGTGTGCACCGAATTCATCGGCACGTGCGGTGCATGACGATGTAGCAAATAGTTACCTATTCATCTGCGTAGTTGCACATGTCCAGCAGCACACCAGGTGTTACGACGTGAACTTTGCATAGCGTATGGCGCTTAAAAGCTGTCCGCTCGTTACGCAAGGCTCGCCCACAATTCATCATTATCAGCCGCCCGGCTGGCGCGGGCACTTTCACAGCCTCGGTAGCAGTGGACAGATTGTGGTGACTCTTGTTTGTCACGTTAAGGACGTTGTCTTAGTATTTGGACTTAGGACTTATAAATGAAGTCTCCGTAGCGTCAAGCTGCACGTTCTTCGTGGCCTACATTTCGAATAACAAGACACACCTGACTGTGTTTTGATGAATTCGCAGACATTAAGCTACCATTCCGCACGCTCAGTTCTTGCAGTAAGCGTCTTTGTACGGTTTAGGACGGGTTCCTATAGGTTGCCGCACCTCCAGCTTACGCTGTGACCGTACCGCGGGTGCTGCGCAGGCCTAAACAGTTATTTTTAACACGAAAGTGTTTTATGCCGGGGTCCACCAAGAATTCAGTGACATACTTCCGTCACGGATATGAAGTTGATAAAATGTACGCCAATGGGTGAGAAAAGAAAACCAAGAAAAAGATCCACTGCTGGGAATCGAGCCCCCGACCTTGTGGCCGCGAGGGTAAGCGCCCGACGCTCAACCGACTAAGCTACCATGGCAGTTGCTGGACACTTGACGAACACGCTTTATATTCTCGCACGGTGCTCTCTGTTGGCAGTGTAGGTAGGCGGGGCGGAGCGGGGCGGTGCCGCCGTCTGTGAGAGTTGAAAAGAAGTGATGCGTCACGATCGACACTTACTAGCTTACTCCGAGATTGCGCGCGATCTCGGAGGTCAGGGTTAAAGCGTCTCGATACCAGCGAGGGACACTGGCCGCGCTGGCGTCGTGGAGGCACCCTAGCCGCAGTTACGTTCTTGCCTTTCGCTTCGTGTTTGCGTGTGCCGGGTCATCGTAGTAGTGCAGCTTCCACATGCACCAACGGGACTTCTCCGCCGCCGACCGCTTCGATTGCGAGAGCACCGACTAGCAGAACTGCTGCAATACGTATTGCAGAAAGGACACGATTTCGATGGGCGAATGTCGTGCCTTGGTGGAGCGAGACAGAGGCCAGCGGGACGCACGCTCTAGCGGCTCAAGCTACGAACCTCTGCCTCCCGTGTTGCTGAAGCGCATTATGGTTGTGTATGCATGAGTACAGGCGTCGGCTACCCATTACTAGAAAGCGCACACCGTGCCGTTTCTCTCCTTAATTGACGACATTTTGAAGAAGTGCATATCGAGTACCAGTGTTGATTATGAGCTTCTTGATGTCATCTTTAGGCAGGATTCATGATTCGCTGTGTCCATATATATTTTAACTTCATTTACCACAACGGTTTAATCACGATCATGGACGTTATTCGTCGCGATGGAGACATGCCACTAGGCGTCAACATGGGTGCATCCACGTCAAACGGTGCTATAGCTGCCAAACACGAATAGACATTGTACAAGCTCTCATATATCACTACACAATAAGCACTACTTCTGTGAAGAGACGTTTCACTTTCGTGTTATACCGATTCCTATGACGGAGGGATCAGTCATGTTACTTTTTTTAGGGGCGATGCACCTCTGAGTCTAACCTTGTCACGGCGTAACCGTTGTCCGGCGTAACCACCTTTGCAAACTGCCCACTACTTCGTCTTTGCAAACACCCCACTACGACCTATCACCGATCCTTTGCAAACTGCCCACTACTTCGTCTTTGCAAACACCCCACTACGATCCATCACCGATCCATTACTTGACCAACCATAAAGCCGTTATAATGAAGGGGGAACGGAAGCCACCTTTGCAAACTGCCCACTGCTTCGTCTTTACAAACATCCCACTACGACCCATCACCGATCCATCACTTCACCGACCATAAAGCCGTTATAATGAAGGGGGAGCGGAAGCTACCACTTACGATTAATAAAATTTCTTGTATAAATATATACAGTGTTTGTCACGTATTTGACGACGTACTGGGCTATCACTTTGATTACTGCTGGGCGAAACCACTGAAGATTTCACGGTGTAACCATGATTGCTTCAGCAGCTTCGGCCAAGCTCTTCATCATTCACCCGTGGATATCTGTGATTTTTTTGTTTTGTTTAACTCGCGAGTGAAATCGATGATTCAGGGGCTGGATGCAGACGCCATCACGAAATGAGAAGGCAAGAATGCTAATCTCAATAAAACAACGTGCTGCCTCTAGAATTGTGGTCCTTGAAAAGTTTGTCCTTGGAACAGTCATCCCGGCAGCTGGGGAGAAAGGGGCGCACTCCCTCGTGTACATTAGGCAAAAAAAAAAAAAAAGCGTGGTGGCCGCATAAGTGGTATCGAACATCACGAATCCACTGGGCCAGAAGACCTAATTTCACCGTATAGACGCGCACTCAGGCCTTACTTCCTTGGGAACTAATAAGTGCGCTTCCACTTTCCTCCGCTTCTCTTTTTCTTGATGAAGGTACCTCAGGCGCTCTCGTTAAATAGAGAATGAAATAACGCAGGATACAGGGAGCATGTGGAAGTAAGGTAAGGATGAAGGGGGGGGGGGAAGGGGGGGAGCCTGCGTGTCTTTGTAGACTGTGTGATCAGGATCTGGAGGACTGGGGTTTCTTTTCAAGCGAAGATTGTATTTCACTTTACGCGCGTGTCCAGGAAACGCAGAAAAAAAAACAAAAAAAAAACGAGCCTTTCATTATGCAGCGCTTGGTGGGTGCCGCGGAATGAATAACGAAGGAGCCCGAGCACGTTACGCTGCGCGGCCAACCCAGGAGTGTCCGGCAAAAGCTTAAGAAGCTGCTCCGCTTTCTCGATGGCTCTCCTAATGACCGGGATAGATTGAGCCGTGAGCGAGAGAAGCCGGTGCACTTCGCTCGCGCGAGTTCCTACGTGCCGTCGGTGTATAGGAGAGCTGAAATATTCAGGCGCTGTCGGGCGACGCTCTCGAAAGCAAAAGTCCCCCGCCGTGGCGGTCCCGAGTGGCGGGAGAAGATTTTCCCGGTGCCACGTAACAAGGGATTACGTTTGCGCGTACGCGAACCTCCGGACGTTGCTTTTCGTGGTCGGGCCACGAACACGTATGGGAAAGGCGAGAAAAAAAGGTCGCAAGCTTAAGCGTGTTGTTTATTACTTAAGCGTGTTATTTAGTTGCGGAGCGGTTGATTCCTTTCTGGGCCATTGCCGAACTTCGTCCTATAGTAGGACATTCCATGTGCACTAAAGATGTGGCTTGATTGTAAATTTTGTTGATCGCGGCTGCGTGTGCTTCAAGCTGACGAAGACTACCTTTTCTCTATGTGTCACTAGCATAGGTCGGCAGAAAAATCGGAGCTCACTCGGACTCACTAAAGATATATATTTTGCGCTTAGGGCTCACTCGGACTCAGACTCATCAATATTTTCCTCAACGGGACTCACTCGGACTCAGACTCACTAGGATTTTCTTCAAGCGGGCTCACTCCGACTCAAACTCACGAAAATGTTATTCACGCGGACTCACTCAGACTCACGGCCCGATCTGAGTCTGAGTGAGTCGACTCATGAGTGAGTCTGCCGACTCACTAGTGATGATTAAGGAACATAACAGAAAGGGAGACAATAATGCATATCTGTAATTTTTTTGTTTGATGGAGCCTCGCTGTGATCGCTGCGGTCAACTATGATGTCTTTAATCGTCGGACGTTCTTTCTAGCATGCGTAGTTGAAGTGCTTGAGGTATGACTGTTTCACTGGAATAGGCTGGCTGAAGGTCTGGCTGGGTTTACGCTTTCTACTTTTGTGCGGGACGAGCTGGCGACTGCTGTAAGAATGGAACGGGGATAGAAGCAAAACATCTTACGATAATGGATGGCTGCATGGCATAATCTAGTGACATAGCCATAGTGATTGTTATAGCTACTCCAGTTATTCTGATTATGAGGTTAAAGCAACCTGCGTAATTAAACGGGAATGGTTACTTAGGCGCAATGAAAGCCTGTTTGTTGTGTAAACGTAACTGATCCATACACGCGGGCAAAAAAATATATCTAAAGCTTGAGAGTTTTTGTATTTCACAATTGTCTATCAACTGGCATCGGCCAATTAATAAGGTAGTTGGCTTCATTAACAATATCAGGTGTTTTGCATGCCGAAACCTCCACATTGTTACGGGGCACGCTTTAGCGGGAGATCCCAGATTAATTCTAGCCACCTCGCTCCCTCCTGGCTGACCAGCTCTGGGCCGTCCAGCAGGCCCGCGGAGCGGCCGGCAGGCTTGGTCTGACGGTCTCGACGTGGGAGTCGCCCGCTGCGCGCTGACGCGCGCCTTGCAGGACCCAAATAAAGTTTTTCAACCAACTAACCAACCTCGGATTCGTTAACTTGCATCTGTAGTGAAGAGAGGACGACGAAGAAACACACGAGCAAGCTAGCAAGCAAGCAAGCCGCAGTGTCAACAGTAGCAGGGGACACCAGCTCGCGCTTGCCCGGATTTTGGCTGCTTGACGCCCGCCGCTCTCCGACGCCCTACTCGAGACGCTTGTTGATATTCCCTGAAGACGCGTCAATAAACCACGTCACATTTGGTGGAGGCATAGAGTTTCCTACAATACTTACTAGAGGGAACTCTGGCGCTAGTGTCTATGGGAGCTGCAATGCATCGCGCTTCAGCCAGCATGGGAATCATGGGTAGTACACGGATTTGTCTAAACTTCGTTCTTTCGGCTCCGTTTGGCTCCGCGTCGGCTGCATCCGCTTTGTCGCAAAACGAAGTTCAGCAAAAATCAGCAGTTTCACTTCACCACTTTAACTTTAGGCTCACCGATTCAAATCTGCTCACGAAGTTCACAACGATCCATTCTTTTATCTGAAAGAAAACCAAAACATAGCAATAAACAAAGCCACAAGTGCGTTCGAAGCCCGCAAGCACGAAGACTAGGCAAATCCGTGTACTACCCATCATTCCCATGGTGGCTGAACGATCGCAGCGCCAGAGTTCCCTCTAGGTCATTTTAGGAAACTCTATGGGAGGAGGTACGTGGATTCCCAGTACCAACCTGGACCTTCGCTCCCGGAAACTCCCCCCGGTTCGTGACCACATCGCCACCATGGCCGAGGAGACCCCTCTCCAGTCGGGACCTTCGGCAGTCCACGTCACCTGCGGCGCCGTGTATCGCCAGCGAGATCCACCCATCTTTACCGGCTCAGGTGACTCGGACGTGGAAGAATGGCTCTCGAAATACGAACGTGTGAGTGCCAGCAACAAATGGGACGACCAAATGAAGCTTGGTTACGTCCAGTTCTACCTTGCGGACATCGCCCAGCTGTGGTATAACAACCACGAGAGCGACATTCCCACTTGGTCCGTCTTTAAGACTTCCATTACGGACGTTTTCGGTCGGCCTTCGGCTCGCAAGCTTCGGGCAGAGCAGCGCTTGCGTCAACGCGCGAAGCAACCCGGCGAGAACTTCACGGGCTACATTGAGGATGTGCTGAACCTCTGCAACCGCGTGAACTCTACCATGACCGAAGAGGATAAGATCAAGCACATCCTGAAGGGCATCGAGGACGATGCTTTTCAGATGCTCCTCGCAAGGAATCCCACCACAGTCGCTGCACTCGTCTCCTTGTGTCAGAGCTTTGACGAGTTGCGTCGGCAGCGCTCGATCGCGCGCCAAGCCCTCACGACGACCGACACGCTATCGAGCTTGCACGTTACTGCTCGCCCTCCCGATGAGCAGCCGCTGCTATCCACCATCAATGAGTTTATCCGCGAAGAGGTAGCGCGTCAGCTTTTATTACTACCTCTCACGAACGAGCCGGTGCAGACTTTGGCCCCTGACCTTCAACACGTCATTCGGACCCAAATTGCTGAGCACCTACCACCATCTATACCCCAACAACCACTCGTCACTGCGCCGCTCACTTACGCAGCTGTCGCTGCTCGGCCCCCTCAGCAGCCTATGCCGTATGCCAGACCTGCGATGCCAACCCCTGCGATGCCAACCCCTGCGATGCCGACCCCTGCCTCGCCGCTGACCACGACTTCTTCGCCGCTTCAATACGCGGGGCCCTCGCCTTCGTTTTTCCGCCGTCAAAACGTGTGGCGAACGCCGGACAACAGGCCCATCTGCTTCGCCTGTGGTGTTGCTGGACACGTCGCTCGCCACTGCCGCCGTTGCCCACCTTCTTTCTTCGACACCGTGGGCACACCTGATCCCTCGTCGTCACGCACACCACCTAGGTACGCCGCTGATAATCGACCATCCTTCTCCAATCGTCGATCACCATCTCCTCGACGACGCTCTCTGTCACCCATGCGTCGTCGCTCAGCTACAGAGGAGGGAAACTGATTGCTGCAGTTCCGGAGGCAAGAGCTGCATGCAAGTCGAACTGCCCAAGGCCTTGTAAGGAGTGGGGTTCGGCGGGTCTCGTTACGGTAGCTGGCTCCCAGGGAAGAGACGCGTTCTTTCAAGAAGGAACGTGTTTATTTACATGATGAAGTCAGGAGGTGAAAAGAAGAGAAAAAACAGCAAAAGTCTTCGGCTTTTATAGCCCCGAGACTGTCACTGCATAAGCACTGGCAAACCGGTGTCAACGTCTCCCGCCAATCCGGTGACCTGTCGTCCTGGCGTCCGGCCTCCCGAAAGGAGGCAAAGAGTCACACAATACACTCGCCCCGCCCCGAAGACTCGTAGGTGAGAAGGTCGGCGAGGAGTTTCAGTTCAAAGGGGAAAGGGCCGATGACCTCCGTTTCCACTGCCAGTAATACTTGGAAGAAGTGTTGAATGATGGCTGCCTCGGGTGAAGGCCCCACCTGGGTTGATGGGAGCGTCTTCAACGGCGCAGTCCCACGCTGACCAAAACGCACGACAAAGCGGGTGTGTCGAATTCAGGAAAACACGCAGACCGCTCCCTCTGGCGCAGGTTAATTTTCCCTGCTGCGGTAGGGTAGAAGGCAGATGTGGCTGGGTGAGAAACTCTCCCGCGGTGCTATCTCACGCAGAGAACAACAAGCTAAAAAGGGGTCTCCGAATTCCGACGTCCTTTTTCTGGGAAATCCGTCGACAGCGACATGTCCGCCCGCCCGGCAAAAGCTCCTACAGGAAGAATCGGCATTCCTGCCTCCGTCTAAGCGCCGATACGGGGGGGAGAAGACAGCATTCCGGTAGACAGCTGTACGCTCAATGGCGTCGGCCTCGATGAATTTTTAGGCCAAACGTAACAGCCTCCATGTGTTTCGCCGCCAAATGTTATAGACGTCGATGTCGAAGGAACCGCCGCCGTTGCGCTTATTGACACAGGGGCCGCCGTTTCCGTCATCTCTGAGACACTGTGCCGCAAGATAAAGAAGTTGACGACGTCGCTATCAGGACTAATTCTCCGTACTGCCAGCTCACAGTGCATTGCGCCGTCAGCTGTCTGCACTGTGCGAGTCACCATACAAGGTGCACTTTACGTGATCGAGTTCTTTGTGCTACCGTCCTGCTCCCACGACATTATTCTCGGTTGGGACTTCCTATCGAGTCATAGCGCCATCATAGATTGTTCTCGCGCAGAAGTAGCTCTTATGCCGCTGCAGACCTCTCTTTCGTCGGAACCTCCCCACAAACTAGTCGTCGCTGAGGACACAGATATACCCCCAAACTCGTGGACCCTCGTAGCACTGACCTGTACGACTGCACCAGACGGAACAGCGCTCTTTGCCCCGTCGGACGTATTTCTACGTCGTCGCGGCTTACGACTGCCCTTTGCAGTACTATCGATTAATTCTGGCGCTACGATAATGCTCGTTGCCAACTTGCTGACGTCCGCCGTTACCTTGCTTCGCGGGGAATCTTTGGGGCACGTACAAGACGTCGACCTCTTGCGTTCCCTGGACTTCTCTGAGGACCAACGCCACCTTCAGCTGAACGCCATGACGTCACCTGTTCCCAACTCTTCAGCCCCAGATAATTTCCGCCCTTCAATCGCCGACGATCTACCACCATCGCATCGCAGCCAACTCCTCGCCCTTCTGCAAGACTTCCGCTCGTCCTTCGATTGTGCCCAGCCAACCTTGGGCCGCACGACGAGCGTCACACACCACATCGACACCGGTTCACATGCTCCCTTACGCCAACGACCCTATCGAGTTTCCGCGGCAGAACGGCAAATTATCAACGAACAAGTCGACGACATGCTTAAACGCGCAGTGATACAGCCGTCCCAGAGCCCCTGGTCCTCTCCTGTCGTACTTGTGCGCAAGAAGGATGGATCAATAAGGTTCTGCGTTGACTATCGCCGCCTCAATAAGATTACTCGAAAGGATGTGTAGCCGTTGCCACGCATCAATGACGCTCTCGATTGCTTACAAGGGGCAGAATATTTCTCGTCTTTAGATTTACGCTCAGGTTACTGGCAAGTACCGATGGATGTCACCGATCGTGCGAAGACTGCTTTCGTCACTCCTGATGGACTCTACGAGTTTAACGTCATGCCGTTCGGATTGTGCATCGCCCCAGCTACTTTCGAACGAATGATGGACAACATCCTTCGCGGCTACAAGTGGAACACCTGCCTTTGCTACCTCGACGACATCGTAGTCTTTTCTAGGGATTTCCCTACTCACCTTGTCCACCTACGTGAGATTTTGACGTGCCTCACCTCAGCTGGTCTTCAACTCAACATTAAAAAGTGTCATTTTGCGGCGCGCCAGTTGACGATACTGGGTCACGTCGTCTGCAAGGAAGGCGTTCTTCCGGACCCAGCGAAACTCCGGGCCGTTGCCGAATACCCCAAGCCCACTTGCATGAAGACGCTTCGAAGTTTCATTGGGCTGTGTTCATATTTTCGTCGATTTGTTCGCGACATCGCTTCCATCATCGCCCCTCTTACCAATCTTTTGACAACTTCTAATGGCCTGTCTGCTTGGTCAAGAGAGTGCGACACATCTTTCGAAACGCTACGGCGCTTACTGACATCGCCTCCAATACTTCGGCACTTTGACCCTGATGCGCCAACGGAAATCCATACCGACGCCAGCGGCGTCGGCCTTGGTGCAGTACTGGCTCAAAAGAAACCGGGATACGAAGAATACGTCGTCGCTTACGCGAGTCGAACTCTCAAGAAAGCTGAGTGCAATTATTCGGTTACTGAGAAGGAATGCCTTGCCATAATTTGGGCTTTGGCTAAGTTTCGCCCGTACCTCTATGGCCGCCCTTTCGACGTCGTCACGGACCACCATGCTCTATGTTGGCTCTCATCGCTGAAAGATCCATCGGGACGCCTCGATCGTTGGGCGCTTCGGCTGCAAGAGTACGACATTCGTGTTGTGTACCGATCAGGCCGCAAGCACTCTGATGCTGATGCGCTCTCCCGCTCACCGCTAGCGTCCGACACAGCTTCCCCATCAGCTTCCTTGTCGCCAATCGACGTCGCAGACATGTCGTTGGAACAACGCAAGGATACGTGGGTTTGCCACATGTTCGACTTTCTGGCTGATCCATCAGCTTACCCCGCTTCAAGAACTCTTCGTCGCCAAGCGCGCCATTTCGCTATTCGAGATGGTCTCCTCTATCGGCGGAATTACGCGTCTGATGGTCGGAGGTGGCTCCTTGTGATACCTCGCCACATGCGCACGGAAATGTGCGCTGCTTTTCACACCGACCCGCAAAGCGCTCACGCCGGCGTTCTCAAGACCTACAACCGCCTGCGTCAGCGATACTATTGGCGCGGACTGTATTCATTTGTGTGCAAGTATATCCGCACTTGTACCGCCTGTCAGCGACGAAAGGCTCCACCCCAACGACCAGCCAGTACACTTCAGCCTCTCCCGTGCCCGGCGCGTCCGTTTGACCGTGTTGGTATTGATTTATACGACCCGCTTCCCTCGACCACTTCTGGGAACAGATGGATTATTGTCGGCGTAGACCACCTCACGCGTTACGCAGAGACTGCAGCTTTGGCCACAGCAACAGCCCGAGAAGTTGCGTTTTTCATTCTACGCAACTTCGTCCATGCGCCACGGCGCCCCGCGCGAACTTTTGAGCGACAGAGGACGTGTTTTCCTGTCCGAAGCTATTGAAGCATTGCTCGTTGAGTGCAATATCGTTCACCGCATGACAACCGCATATCATCCACAAACCAATGGCCTAACCGAAAGATTTAATCGCACTCTCGGTTATATGCTGACGATGTACACCGCATCCGACCAGACCAACTGGGACACCGTTCTTCCTTTCGTGACATACGCGTACAACACTGCTACGCAAGCCACCACAGGATTCTCACCGTTCTTTCTTTTATACGGGCGAGAGCCATCATGCATGCTGGACACCATGCTTCCTTACACACCTGACGCATGTGAGTACAGCCCAATTTCCGACTTTGCAAGGTACGCAGAAGATTGCCGACAGTCGGCCCGTTCATTTACGGCAGAAGACCAAGGTCGCCAGAAGCTTAGGCGCGACGACGACGGACCTCTTGCTGCTTTCAAGACAGGTGCTCTCGTCTGGCTTTGGGTACCGCCGAACACTCCTGGACTTTCCTCCAAGTTACTAGCCCGATACCACGGCCCCTACCGCATTCTTGCTCAGACTTCTCCCGTCAATTACGAGGTCGAGCCCTTGACACCATCTGACGACTTGCGCCGTCGCGGCCGAGAAATCGTCCACGTGTCTCGCATCAAGCCATATTATGACCCCGCTATCTTGTCAACGCCTTAAGTCGCCAGGATGGCTCCGCTATTCCACGGGGGCCAATGTAGTGAAGAGAGGACGACGAAGAAACACACGAGCAAGCTAGCAAGCAAGCAAGCCGCAGTGTCAACAGTAGCAGGGGACACCAGCTCGCGCTTGCCCGGATTTTGGCTGCTTGACGCCCGCCACTCTCCGACGCCCTACTCGAGACGCTTGTTGATATTCCCTGAAGACGCGTCAATAAACCACGTCACACATCTAATTCTAAGTGCACGCGTGTGCTTGCATTTCGTCCCTATCTAAATGCGGCCCACAGGTTGGGAATCGAACCCGCGTCCTTATTCTTAGACCGCTAAGCTGTACCACGGCTTAGCGGTCTAAGCCGTGGTACATGTTGTCGATGTTTATCTGCACACGTCGCAAGAACCCAGCTAACGTTTGGGGTTGGCTCAATTCTCCGACTGCCGAAGCACGTCAAGGGAATGCACTGCCTCTCAGTGCCTCCCACCAAGATATGCCATGCATCATTGAATGGGCCCGTCCAGTGGTGCACATAGATGCTATGTGTCGCATGCATCCAAAGAAGGTTTTGTGGGCTTTAACACGTCAGGCGCTGCTTTCGCCTGCGTATCCATTCAGTGAGCACTCAACCTCCGCATTGAATTCCGTTAACACAGCTGGGTTCATCGACTAATCCAAAGAACGCGGTATGTGATGTAACGTAAGCCTGAAGAGCACCTGTTGATATATACGTTATATTCGCGGTATAGCTGTAAACGTTTGCCCCATTGTCCGCGCTTGGACGATGCGTATTGTCAAATTCCTAGCCTCCTTCATCCGCGCTGTCAGTGCGATGAACGCGTATCAAAGTTTTTAACAGCGGAGCCGTTTAAGCTCGCCGTTTGTCCATGCGGCGTTCGCAAAAGATCGGCCTGGCTTTAGCGGGTATGTGCCACTGAAAGCGGATATGTGCCAAGCGGCTCCTAGCATAGCCATCGATGCCTAGTGATAGCCAATCGATAACCAATAAACAGGTAATCGATAATCGATCAATAACCAATAAATTCTAGAAAAAAAATGCGTGGATGACCTTAGCCTGACCCAAATGCATGACCGATACGTTGGGATAACCAGTAGCTAGCCCAATGGATAATTAAAGGGGCATTAAAGGCGAATATTAAGTCGACGTTGATTGTTGAAATAGCGGTCCAGAAACCTTGTAGTGCTACTTTTATGCCAAGGAAGTGCTCATTTTGAAATAAAATCTCGTTTTAGTGGTCCGCATCGCGTTAGCGCACTTCAAATCACCCGCTTAAAATCAGTCAGACGTGACTGCTGCCGGGCCCAACGTTGCCAGCCATTACTGCGCGGCGGCGTGCACTGGCGGCGTGCACCATTCGGGCGTCTAGCAACGTCACATGCATGCGGAATTTTGTCGAACTTTCTGTCAGAGCGACTTTCACGAGCGCGGAAAACACACGCGGCAGTACGCAATACCGAAACTACCACTGAGACGCGACCGTGTGAGCGAAGCAGGGCGCCGGGCGAAGCGCAGTTCGGCGAAAACGGAACCTTTGAACCACGCGCGCAGTTCCTCATGGCAACGCCAAGGAGGTTCTTTTTTCCATGAATAAAAAGAAACGAACAAACAGCATTTTATTACGTGTCTTGATGCACGGAAGGTTCTTTTTTTATTGCTGCTAGTTTGATTACTAGTGATTTATTGTAGGCAGACTCTCATAAGTCATCGGGATCATTTTGAAAATGTGCCGCTCGTGGCGCTCATCGTGTGGTACATTTAGCTTAATTACTCGGTAAGTAGGGCACTGCTGTTGATAATATTGCCGTTTGAGACGTTGTCATACATTGAGCTTTCACTCTGACATAAATTGTTATTTGCCTTTAGTGTCCCTTTAATCATTAACTCATAAATTGTAAAAAATGTTTGGTCGTGCTTACCGTAGCCATGTATAGTGTAGTATATCAGGGTATGGGAAAGGCAAGTGATGGTGAGAAGGAGGGAAAGGAGGTGGCGAGAGGGTAAAGCATAGCATAGTCTCGTATAGTATCGCGAGGGGTGGGAAGGGAAAGTGAGCGTGAGGAGGAGGGAAAGGAGGAGGGCAACGCTGCTTCCTCAGTCTTCGCAACATTAGTGCGTAGCTGCTCCAATTCTTTCGCTTTATCCTTCACTTCATAACAGGCGTGCTCTTGTAGGCGAACTTCAGGAAAACGAAGCCGCTGTTGAGTATAGTTGAGCAGGTGCAGGAAAGTGCATGCGGCGGCACTTGGCGAGAATTCTTTTTGCTCGTCGCCGTCTGCAGTGGATTGCGAGAGCCTCAACGCTATAGACGGTGCGTACCTTCTTCACGCTGTTCCGGTCTCGCTCGCCCATTTTGCTCTGCTGTGCCCCGATACAAATATAACGCTGCGGAACTTCGTCGCGCGCACATCGACTTGCAAATGCAGTGCGCTTAGAGTCGCGCCCGCAAGAGGTGTGCTCGAGTGTGCCCCCCTTCTATACTGTGTGCCTGCGAAGGTGGTAGGGCTGTTTCTTCAGATACCCAACGGTGAATCGATCCTTCGCTCTCGTGCCGTGTGCCCTCCACGCCCCCCCCCCTCTGTCTCTTCCCCTATACACGTGCTCAGTTCTTTACTATTTGCGCTCGTCCTTTGCGGTATTGGGACGACCGAGAGCCGGCGGCGATAATTTATTCTCCGCGAAGTGCACCGCAGCCGCGCCTGCTCCCGTGAGGTGTAGGGACGAGGTACGCATTGGTTCCAGTAGTTTGACCATGGTTTTCTTTTGTGTATGCGTGTGTGTGCGTGCGTGTGTGTGTCATGGACTTTCTTCGGCATTTTTGCTTGCGTCTTGCTCTCTATCGCTACTAGAGTGCCTGAGGTCTACCTTTCCGTTTGGTCCTCCGTGTTTTCGTGTCTTTCAAATCGTCATCTGTGCGCAGGCTGTGAATCGCATTCTTCAGTTCTCTCACTTATTTACCTTGTAACAAAAGCGAATTCGTATTCTGGAGTTTTACGTTTCAAAACCACGGTATGATCAGGAGGCGCGGTACGCCGTAGTCGGGTACTCCGCATTAGTTCGGCCACCTGGGGTTCCTTAACGTGCGCCCAAATCTATGTACATGGGCAGCAGTGGGCAGGAATGCGAACCCGCGCGCCCTCGAGCTTAGCAGCGGGACACTTTACCTACTTAGCTACTGCGGCTAATGTCATGTCTCGTAATTTGTTTTCCATGTCTGGATTATTGAACTATACGTGTGCCTATAGTCGGATATAACTTAAAGGGGCCCTGCAACTTTTTTCGAGCATGCTCAAAAAGCGCTGCCGATCGGTAGTCAAGGCTCCCGAGAACACGCGAGCCAAATATTATAGCGATGCGCACGGCCTGGAATTTACAATAAATTCTCAAAGTCAGCTGAAAATCGTTCCCTCTTCTCTCGACAAATGATGTATTAGTCCGCAAAATATGACGCGATTGTCGGCAGTTCCACCATTTGCTGATGTTGTAATCACGATACCACCCTCATTATTATTTTCGTTGTTAATTTTGAGTTCAATAAGTAGATAATATGTATGTTTATATTCTTTTATCGCGTTAAAAACACCGAACAAACATTAATAGTAGCACTTCCGGTCTCACCGACAGCTCGTCTGCTCGTAGTTGCGTGGTTCCGTTTTCTTCGCCATGCGCAGTGCCGAAAACGTGAATATTTCTGTGCTTTTGACCATCGCCGGTCGCCGTTGAGAGTGGCAGCCGTTCGAGTGTTGCCTCGTCAGCTGGGAACTGCATCGTCGGCACGTTCTCACGACCGACCGCGGCAGGGGCGCAGCATGTCTCCGATAACAATGCTGGCGTCCGGTAATGGCGGCGCTTCAGGGTCGTCTGCCAGTGTCGTCTTACGAGGCGGTGTATCGGAGTATGGGCCGAAACCGATCTCAGCTGTCATTCGTTCCAAACGAGCGCGCAGGTTTGCTTCCATGGTTGGCAGAGCGATGAAAACACTACGGCGTTCGAGGTGCACACCCAACATTACCAAACCGACGCGCAGTTTTCAAGCACGCGTGATACACAGTGCCGTCAGTGCGATCGGCTCCGCTCGACGAGAACGACGCAAGCCGACCGGAAGTGGCGGCACAGACCACGTGGTTGCGCCCAGACGTCAGAGAGAAAAAAATGAAGAAAAAAAATTCCACCGGCGCTCTTGGGCGGAGCCTCGCTCCTCTGCGCTCCCTCCCTCGACTCGCTGCCTAGCTTTCCGCGCGCTCGCGGTGTTGAGTTGAGGGAGAAAGCTGCGGGACGTGATCTCTATAATTTGGTAACAGCACTTAGACTTGACGGATTCGAAAAATTTTTGCGGCATATGACTCGTGAAGAGTCATACGTCAATAATGAGACTATTCCAATATAACTAAGAAAGGTGTTGCAGGGTTTAAGAAGCCCCGCCCCCTTTAAGAAGCCCCGCCCAGACGACCGATGCGCGGCAGCCGATCGCCTCCGCGGCTAAATAGTCCCGTCCCGCACATGCACTGTTGCTCATGCAATTTTCTTCGAAGGCGGGGTCACCGGCCGTCCGGCTCATGACGTCAGTCTGTAGTGCGCGCTCATTGGTGCCATTGTGTGCATCCGCCTTTGCGGAGGAGAGGCCGCGGACTTCTGGAGTTGTAAGCATAGGCGTGCCCACCAGGGAGTGGGGGGGGGGGGGGGGGGGAGCGCGACCCCCTAGTCAACTAAGAGGGGGGGGCGCAAAATCTGCCCCAGACATTGATCCCTGGTCACATAAGAGGGGGGGGGGGCGAAATCTGCCTCGTACATTGACCTAGTAGGGGGGTTGCGTTGCGATCAACCTTCGCCCCCCCCCCCCCCTGACGGGGAACCCTGCGCACGCCTATAGTTGTAACCGACTATAGTTGCTATTCCTACGAACAACAAACTTGCACAAACGACTTTAGCACTGTCAAGTGTTGACTGTTAACCTTTGCTGTGAGCTGCAGCAATTGTTTGTTATGTGCTGTTTGTTTTCTCTCCTCGTCCCCTTTTCTCTGCATTTCCTTTTTGTATTTTTCGAAGTTTCTTTGCCCAATCCTGGTGTTCTTCCGGGCTTTTTGTTTCCCTCCCTCCCTCGTTTACGTTTGTTCCTAATGTAGTGATGCTAAGTACGTAGTATCATTCATTACATTACACGTGAAATTCAGTGAACAGACTCTGGAGTGCGTTCTGTATAGACTTCTGGAGGGGTTTAACGTGATCGTCTTTTTATCGTATTAAATCCCATATCATTATTATGATAGAAAAGCTAATGATAGTTTTTCTGTTATCTACGTGAATATCTGTCTCATTGCCTCATTTGTTCACTCAGCCTGCACGTGAATTATCATCCCGAGCTAGCAAAAAAGTCAGTGTCCCATTTTAGCCAGCATCTATGTGCCCAACTGCTTTCTCTGCATTTTAATCTTCACGAGTGTCGCTTCACGCTTTATTCGAATCTAATATGTTGCCGCATAAACAGATAACAAGTAAATTTTTGTAGTAACTTCATTGATCCTGAGCTTTTAGTAAATGCTAACACTACCAGGTTGTCGGCTAACAATAACTTTTTGCTCCCTAAGGTTCATGCTAATTACGATAAATCGTCTTCAAACTTCTGTATAATCTCATTATGGAATAATTTACCACCATCACTAAAATTTAAGGTTTCCTTAATTTCACTAAAGAATTCATTGAAAGAGTATTTGCTAAATATTTTATCTGCCCTTTTCTTTAATTCTACTAGATTTGTTTCTTATATATTTATTTATCAAAACATTTGCATTTTGGTTTTATGTGTTCTTGTTGTTGATTCTTTTGTGTGTGTGTGTGTGTTTGTATTCTTTTATTTATGTTTTGCTGTTCATCGGTATCATTTATATCTAACCTTCACCGAGGGTCCCGTTGCACTCTCGTCTTTATATTTTATGCATTGTAATCATCCTATTCTGTTATAATAAAAAAGTCACAGTTTCGCCGCCAGGGCGAAGCAATGAATGCGATAGCAAGAAATTAATGCTATACGAAGTGAGGCTCGCCGATGGATACTCTCAGTTTGAACAGCGTTCCTGTTGCAAAGGCGGCCGAAGCAGCGAAGGAAACTAGCGTGCTTCAAGTGTCGAGCTGTGACACTTGATAGTTCGCGCTCATCTTCTGTTTGTTCGTTTAGCGGCGTCCCTTGAGCTCGAGTGACTTTCGTACGCTCCGCAACATGAGCGCGGACATCACGGTGAACGCTTGAAACATTCCTCTTCCCCTCACCACGAGAAAACCGCGCGAGCAGACAGCGGAAGGGCAAGGTTCTCCCTGCGCAAATATAAGAAGAAGCGAGCGAGCTAGCCGACGCTAGGAGCCCGTCGTGCTCCTAGCGCCATCTCGCTGGTAATAAAGAAACGCTTATAAGCGCCGGCCGTCTCTCAGTCCGTCCAGCGATAAAGGGTGTGTATATAACGCTCGCCGTTAGCTACGTGGAGGATCTGCGTTTCGTGGCGTAGCGTTTAGCGCTACTTGCTGCGGAGCAAGAGGTCCCTGGTTCGATTCCGCGCTTCGGAAGCATTTTTCTGAATTATTTTTGGGGGGCTTTTATATATATATATATATATATATATATATATATATATATATATATATATATATATATACATACATACATACTTATACATATACAGTGCATGACGGCGACGGCGAAATCCAGCCGAGACTGACCATATAATTGCTATCGCAATAAAACTGATTGATTGATTGATTGATTGATTGATTGATTGATTGATTGATTGATTGATTGATTGATTGATTGATTGAACACATTCATCTTTTTTTGCAGGCGCTGTGCGCGAACGAGTCGCTGGTGTTCCTGCGGCCCCGTTGGGTGACCCGGTGTCACGAGGCAGGTCGCAGTGTGCCCTATCAGCCTTTCGTGGTCGCCTGCCCGGAGTAGCGGACCTGTTGGAACGCAGTAGTTGCCCTCGGAAAACCCCGCGCTTCGCTGGCTGCGTTTTCTCTGTTTGCCTATTTACTGCACGGAATTTACGGCCGGTCGCTCGCATTTTAAGTGAGTCTCGCCCGGTAGTTACCAGCGCTACTGGTATAGCTGCTGGTTGTTGGCGCCGTCACAGAAGCTGCCCGGAAGATGCTCGCGCTTTAGGGGCGATCATCAACTTTCTCTAAACCTTGTTCAGGTTTTTATCATTTGTAATTTGCTGCCAGTCTTGGTATTGCGCCATTAGCATTTCCGTTTTAATTGGTTGTTTCGCACTTGGTTTTCAAGAGCGAACGCTGACGCGATGGTAATCGCGTTCCGCGTCGACTTTGTTCTCTCTTCTCTGTCTCGCAAGAACAAGCGGTATTTTATTTAATGTGTGTTCCGTAATTCGAAGCCTGGTGATTATTAAAAAAAAATAAAGATGGCGTCGTATCTTTCCAGAAGCCATTCACAGCACACTGTGGCGTATTACCAAAGCGTGAATACATACGTGTGTGTGCTTTTTATCGTAAAATAATAAAAGATAATGAACTGGACCTCCTGTGAACCTTATAAAAATTTTCTCTTTCTACACAATTTTGTCGTGATCCTGATTCTCAGGGCTCTTTTTTTTTTTTTTGCTTTGCAGTACTTGCTTTAGTGGCACGGCGAACGTAGTTTATGTTCAATGCTGTTGCTTCGGCGGTGAAATGCCGTTGCTGTTAGTGTTTCGGTATTCTTTATACAAGACCATTATGATTTGGTATCCCACTACGATGAATATAGATGAACACGATATGTAATTGTGTAATTTTGTGGTGTAGAGCAATGTAAATCAAGAAACATTTCACTTACCTCAATTTCAACACGAGAAATTTACTTGCACCGGGTTTTTAGCGGAATATATAATCAAGTTTAGAAAATATGCGGGAGTAAAGTTGTCCGGGGGCGTGTTCCTTAGAATGAACCCGCTTCCCATATATTTCTCAAAAGTGACTTTATTGGGACATGCGGTTGCGTTTTTAATTGACAATAGTACCTGAGTCAATCGAGCTCGTCTAGCGGACTGCTGACAGTAGCGTAATTATAAAAAATATTCGCTATATGTTACTGCGTCAGCGGTGCTTCTTGTTCCGGTTGTTCTCGGTTCACTTATCTGTGCATATATATGTAATAGTACGAAATCTTTTCATTGGTATTTCATTGAGCACCATTCTTTTGGCTGCATATCTAACGTCAATGTTCTGTATGGTTCTGTTATTGGAAGGTAGTGTGCAGTGTTTAGTGAACGCTTACTTCGCGCACTCATTGCAGGCGTTCTTAAAATTTGTTCTCTACACGAGTGTATTGAATGTGGATATCCTTCGTGACTGTATGCACACGGCTTCCACTACCTGCGCTCTGGCAAAATAATAATAAAAAAAAGTCTGGTAACTCAAGCACCCTTATCGCTTTCGCTCTTTTCAGCTATGGCCTGTCCGCCTCCGTTTTTCTCACGCTTCTTAGAATATTTGCGCTTTCGGTAGTTGCTGCATAAAAAGAAATTGAGTTCTTTTTTTAACTAAGTTTTTTTAACTAATTAAGGTGCAGTTGTTTACAGTAGCGACCGTGGTAATTTACTGACAGCGTCATGTGATCCCCTGTCGATAGCGGACGTGTTTCAGAGCGCACATTTTGAAAGATCTGGCGTCGGCAGTGTGCACACCTGCATGGCTTCGCTCTTGTAATGTCGCTTTGTCAATGCGGCAAACCTAATTACTCAGTGCGCTCGACTACGCGCTCGGAGTGTGGTTAGGTCGCTGCCATTGCGGTATATCGTTATTACATTTATCCTGGATGCATGTTCCTTACTACATTTTCTAGCTTTGGACGGCTTCTGGTCGTCTTGCGATCATAGCCGTGTGACTTTGATTGTTATTAGTTTTTTTTTCACAGCTATATCATATATAATGAATTCTTGCTCGTAACAAAACCGATACGTGGTCCATCCTGTGTAGAATGCCTGGTCTTTTAATTTATTATTATTATTATTATTATTATTATTATTATTATTATTATTATTATTATTATTATTATTATTATTATTATTATTATTATTGTTGTTGTTGTTGTTGTTGTTGTTGTTGTTGTTGGTTCAAGCATCCAGCACAAATAGCAACACTATAATTTGTGTCATGCAGGTTTTTCTTCGATTTTCTCGGCATACTTTTATATCCGTGGTCTGTTTTGTTCTTGTCATTCGCATCCATTTTCCAATAATCACTTTCTTTTTCGATCACTCCATGGTTGTCTATTTACACTTTAAATTACGGTCTATTGGGGTGCGAACTGCCCTGACCTTCCTTCCCATTCTGTGTTCACGCTCTTGAGGTATATGCTTGTGCACTTTTTTCGGCCGTTTCTTCTCATCCTTGTCCCTGCGTCTCGTTCAGAAGTAATCTTGCTCTGCGCTCTTCTGAATCCAAGGGGGGCCCAGCCCATGTCGCCCTGCCGCCCTACACTACCTCATTCGTAGTTTTACAGCGAACCCCCAGACCTAATCGGCCCATCGACCTTTGTGTAACTTCTTATCTCCACAGAATACGTTGGTGGTAGCATCGCTATTCATCTCCTAATTTTTTACACCAGCCTCAAGCGTAGCCACAAAGTGCTCTGGTGTTTCATTGCTGCCGCATTCTGCTTTTCCTTCCTCTTCAGTTGACCTTGGTGGATGTTTGAATAGGCCTTTCCCTAGCTTATGTATAAAAACTCAAGTACCAGTGTTGCTATACTGGGGGTATGACTTGCTGCTGAATTGATGCGATTTGATGAGCGAGACATCAAAGTGCGCCCTCAGCGGTTGCCTTAAAAATAAGGAAGTTCTACAGCGTTCACTGTCTAAAACTCACGTGCTCCTACACTTCGTTGCACCTTTATGACTTGCGTTGGCGGCTCGGAAGGCTCCTTTAAAATCGGACCCCATAGTCGAGGCAGCCAAGAATCCAGCTTAGTGTTCTATATGAGGGAGACCCACTTGCGGTAGTTCCTTTGAAGTACGCTTCGCGGAAAGAGAGAGAGAGAGAGAGAGAGAGAGAGGAGAGAGAGAGAGAGAGAGAGAGAGAGAGATGTTTTCATGAAAAGCTGGAGATGTTTGCCTGGCTATTCGCCTGACATGCTACTCCAGGTGCTCCAGGGTGATGATTATGATATATACACTGATAACCACACATACATACATAGACTGCACTGTTTACAGCTTCGCGGAAAGGTGTTTCCCTGAAGTAACGCCCTCCACACCGGAGGTGTTTTGTTTTTACACGCACCCAAGAACGTGCTCAAGTGCGGGCGAGTTGCCGAGGGCGTTATTCGCCTTTAGCTCTTATACGCATGCATAATTATAAGAGCGCTTCAAATGCTCCTGGATTGATGCAGCCCACATAAGTATAGCGGAAGCTCAGTGATGTCCCTGGATTCGGTGAAGAGCGTTAGCTTCGTACTAGATTGTACTTCAAGCACGACCACACTTCTCCAGTATGCGCGATTCTTTCAAATGACTGAATGCCCACCCCTGCCCCGTCACGGTGGTCTAGTGGTTATGGCGCTCGACTGCTGACCCGAAGTTCGCGGGATCGAATCCCGGCCGCGGCGGCTGCATTTTCGATGGAGGCGAAAATGTTTGAGGCTCGTCTACTTAGATTTAGGTGCACGTTAAAGAACCCTATGTGGTCGAAATTTCCGGAGCCCTCCACTACGGCGTCCCTCATAATATCGTGGTTTTGGGACGTTAAACCCAAGATATTATTATTAATACCCTATCCTTCGTAAATAACTCCGAATTCGGCGGATATCCGAAGAACCTAGATGAAAATCAGTTCGTTTACGTACCCTCGCATAAAAAGGTAGTACAGTGATATGAAATCGCAGGCTTCTGTGTGTGACCTTTCAAGAAAATACAAAACACACTATTAGGCAGTTATCTGATAGAATATCTTTAGTGCCTGAGGCAAGCATAAGACAGTCATGTCTCTTGCCTTGGTCAAGCATACATTGTCAAACGCAACTGAATTCATTTTCTAAAACACTGACGCTGACAAAACTATCAGGAAGTAACCGAAACAACCGAAAAATTCAAGCGGCGGAATTTAGTCGTCCGAAAATACCGCAATTTAAGGGAACACTGACATCCGCGTTCACCAGATTTATCTAGCAGGCCAGTGTTCAACAGAACGGGCGCACGATAACATCAAGCAGCTGTATGCGGTATACAAGAGTCACTTTGATAGCCGAACTCCTGCGTTATAGTTTCGGGAAAGGCAATCATTTCCCCAATAAGCTATATGCGTTACGCGACATCTCGTAAATGTAAAACAATTGACACGCATTATCTGAGCTTACGCCACACGTGGGACGAGAAGCCCTGCGGCTCATATTTGCCAATTTACGTCGAACAGGGAGAGGCCCGTTCGATGCTCGGCGCCGGGCATCAAATGCGTCGCAGAACTCTTCGACGTATCGAGTGAAAACGGAAACCTCGTGCGGGATATCTTCGTCGTTTACGTTGAGAGTCTGGCACGGATGGTGCAGCACGAATAGCATGAAAAATATTTGGCTCGCCGAAAAACTGTACGGGCCGAACGCCAGCACCCTCTTGTGCCATCCCGGTGTGGCGATGGTACGGGCCGCGGATTGCAGAGGCAGCAACGGGTGCTTCAGGTTGGCTGTCAAGATGAATCCAGTCAGTTCCTTCATGCAGACCGTATGATCGATCAGCTGTTCCCTGTTTTGGGGATCCCAGCGGTCGCTTCCTATCAGCGCGTCCCCGCGTCCCAGAGAGCGTCAACGAGTAGCACGCCCAGCACGACAGCGTTGTTTACCGCGGCGCCGTGCAGCCGGGTGCAGTCGCCTCTGAAGCGGGTGTCGTTGAAGTTGAAGAGCGGATATATGCCGGCCGAGATGACGATGTGGTTACCCGCCCTGCTGACGAACGCCTCGAACAAGGTCTCTCGAAACCTGTGGACGTCCGAGAGGCCCCTTGCAGCGTTGATGCGTCCGACCTGGAATAATAATAATAAAAAAATCATAAAGCGACCCCAATGCAAGATTTAAGGGTTTGGTAGTGACAATCGCGCCGGTTTTCGGGTGAATTTATGTAAAATGAAAAATTCACGCCATATCCACGAAGTGAATGATGTTAGAGGAGCTTGCTCGGAGATGATCAGGTAAACCGTGAATCCTCCGTACAAATTCCTCTATCGTTATATAAAGACGTGACCACGTTGTTATATAAGGATGTGACCACGTCTCATACACATTATATACACAATATTTCTTGGGTGTTCATGCTGAGTAGCGGTAACGTGAAGTGCACTGAGTGAGCTCCCGGCGAAGAGGAAGGAAGCGCGCCGAGAGCAAGCGCTGTATATGGGCACGGCCCTCTAGCGGTCACCTGTCTAACGAGAGCACGCGCCGAGTGTGCAGCGGAGTGCGCGGCGCCGCCTGAGCGCTCAGGCGGCGTCAAGCATAAGAAGCTAGGCCTGCTCGCCAAGCATAAGAAGCTTGGTGAGCAAGCTCCTAGAAATGTGGGTAAAGAGACGTTGCCGGCCTCACGCGTTCGACGCCAGCACGCCGGCACTGGCGATGCCGCTGCGCGGCAACGGGGGATGTGAAGCCTCTGATGTTTCCAGTAGTCACGGACGCTACATTGCTTTCGACGGTCACGACACCTGGTGCGCAGCAGGGCTAGAGGGGAGACCCGACGCGAAGGAACGAAGTGTGCTTAAAACTGCTGCGCATCAGTCTCACGACCGTCGGGTTCTGATTAATGACGTATGTACTCAAGCATGAGGGCTGACGTTACATCGGCCAATAAGTTACCCTTCAAACGCCAGTGTTGTCGACGTGCCTGGTAAGTCCACGATGTACACACAGCTACTACACTACAAAAACACGTCGGTCCACCTCGTGACGCTTGGCTCAAAGCCATAAAATACAGCACAGAAGCACTCGCTAACAGCTTCGCATGAAACCGATCTCCGCAACGCGTAGGATCTGCCGAATTTTTGTTCATACCTTGTACACGCAGGAGACAATACAGCACACTATAGCAACGTGGAGAATTGGGTCGGAATTGAGCGCTCGCGCGGCTCAACCCAGGCCACAGGCTGGGCATAGGAAAAGTGCCATTACTCAATGGGAAACAAAGTGATGGGAAATTATAGTGTGCTGAAATACATTTCAAGAAAAGACAAGAGATACATTGTAAGAGTCGAGCGGCTTGCCTCACGCTATCAAGTGTTTGCGTGACTGAACGTCTTACCATAGCACACGAGACAGTCATGATTATGGCAGTCTCGAATCTTGGTCAAACACACGTGAAGTGGCAGCTGCGACAACAGAACACAACTAAATTCAGTTTTTTAAACAATGACGTTGACGAAACAGTAGCGGAAATAACGGGTATATTAAAAGCCATGAAATTAAGTCGAGCGAAAATACAGTTAAAGCGAACAACGTCATCCGAGTTCTGATTCGTCTAGTTGAACAGGTGCTCAACACAACGGGTGCTCGAAAGACCAAGCCGCTGTTATACAGGAGTAGCTTTGAAGTTCAGACTCATGTCTTATAAGTTCTGTGAAAGACAAAAATGTCGCCAACTAGCATTGAACGTTCAACCACATATCGAGCATGTAAAACAGTTGACATGATCTTGTGGTGCCTCGGAGTGGTTAGTGACGTGTAGAATTCGCCGGAACGCATTTCTGGGCTTACGTCACTGGTGGTACCACAGACCCTGCGGTTCACCTTGGCCAATTTGCGTCACACACAGTGGCCCAGTTCAAGTTGGGCGCCGTGCAACCAAAGGCGTCGTTGAAATCTTCGATGAACCGAATGAAGACGGACACATCGTGCGCGACATCCTCGTCGTTGACGTTGAGAATCTGGCACGGGTGGTGCAGCACGAAAATCATGAAGAATATTTGGCTCGCCGAAAAACTGTAAGGGCCGAACGCCAGCACTCTCTTGTGCCAGTCCGGTGTGGCGACGGTGCGGGCTGCGGATTGCAGAGATAGCAGCGGGTGCTTCAGATCGGGGACCAAGATAAATGCGGTATCTCTTTCAGGCAGAATGCACGCTCGAAAAGCTGTTCCCTGGTTTGGGGATCCCAGCGGCCGCTCTTGAACAGCACGTCCCAAAGAGCGTCGACGAGTAGCACGACCAGCACGGCGGCGTTGTTGACAGCGGCGCCTTTCAGTCGGGTGCGGTTGCCTATGACGTGGGTGTCGTTGAAATTGAGGAGCGGACACACGCCGGCCGAGATGACGATGTTGTTACACGATCTGCTGACGAACGCCTCGAACAAGGTCTTCCGAAACCTGTGCACCTCTGAGAGGCCCCGAGTAGTGTTGATGCGTCTCGCCAGAAAGAATCAAATAACATTCATCACATCAATGCAACTGTTAATTTCTCACGCAGCTAGTTGTTCCGCTGCAACCTTACCTCCCCGCTTCACCGTCCGCTATTTTAAAATGTACGATCGCAGTGCATCAATACTCTTAGGGCGTGCGCGCACTGCGTTAATTGGGTAATGACAGACGTAATGACGCAACCTCACAGGCCCATATCGTAACAATTCCAACCTTTGATTGTTATATGCGCTGAGGGCACTGTGCCGCCGTATTACGTGTGCGTGGGGAGCGTTGCCATGTAATTTTCTTGACTAACTTCTTCTTTCAAAACCCGCACGGTTGACAGAAGTGATGAGGAGGCACATTAGATCTGTGGTGACGTTCCACCGGATGCCAGAAAGGCCTTGTTAAACTGTCGATGTGTGTATGACGTATGCTTGTTTGTCTCTAAATGCACATTGCTGAATTGTCGATATCCTACTGAGTATATGTTTTCCCCAGCGCCTTGGCAAGCGGTTAATACTCTTTTAACGATCAATTAATTACAAAGACAATCGCGATGTGTACAAATGTGACAGGTCATATGCTCGACATGAAGCGATAATAGCCTGACCATCTAACACGCTACTATCTGTCTAATAGCTTAAACAACAACGCCCAATACTGGCTCCAGGAATGTTAAACGTTTTACCAATGCTGCCCACGTCGAGCCTACCTATTAATGCTCTTGTTTAGTTTAATGATGTCTCAGCAAAACACAAGTGCGCACCTGGAAAGAAAAATCGCGCAACTCCATCACGTTTTTGAAGTAGTCGTCGCCGACGTAGGGCAGATGATGCGCATATGGCGCGGTCATGTCGATGGCGAGCACGACACGAACGTCTCTCAGCACGCTACGTACGTATCTCGAGTTTATGTACTCAGAGAAGGCGAACTCAGCGTCCGCAGCCACGGCGTTGGCGACGATGTCGAATAGCTGCATCACAACAGCGTCTCGGTCGGGGCTGGTCATCTGCTGCGTCGACAAGACGTCCCACAGGGGAAACAGTTTTACGATATGCTCGCTGCAGAAAGATGCCTAGGCCACTGGGCTCGTGGCTCCGTATGTCTTACTTCTTCGTAAAACAGGACGTGGCCGTGTGCGCAGAGAAATAGACGAGCGCCGCCGCCTGGACGGACCAGTCCTTGTCGAGAAGAACTTTCACGACGCCCACGAGATTGACGGGATCCTCCATGCCAATCAGCGGGACCTTCCTGAGGATAACCTTCCACGAGGACATGTCCACAAAGGGAAACACATAGTCCAGGGCAGGCAACCTCCCGACGTAGAGCTCTTCGGTTGAAACATATAGCGCGTCTTGCAGTCGCGGTGATCAGAGCTGCCATGGCTGCAGTGGTAACGTTTAGAGCAGTGTATAAGTGTTCGCGGCATCAAACATGGCGTTGGCATACTTGGTCGAGCCGGAATTGCCGGCAGCCAGGATGTTTGGCGCGGGTATAGCAACGATGACGTAGGCTGTTTCATTCCTTCCCACCAGTTGTTCAGTTGCAGTTCTAAAGACGCTGAAAATGTTGTACCGGAAGTGCAGCAGGCCGGTGAGCTTGATCAGGTCGACGGGGGCGCGCGGCGAGCTCGTAGACGTTCCTGTCCAGCGGCGAAAAAGGTCGATGACGGCTTTCACTGCGTACTCGGAGGTGAACCGATTTCTGACGGCAGACACGAGGCAGCTCTCGTAATGCGTCCTCTGGATGTCGCCGACCGGCGTGCGCAGCTTGCCCTGGAGAGTCGGGTGAAGTACGGCCGAGGCGAGCGCACGTCGCACGATCGCCTGGCGGTCCAGCTCGCTCTTGTAGCAGGCGTAGCTCATGATGTTGCTGCAAGGGTCCACCGTTACGTGGACAGCAGAATTATCGTCTCGATGACTTCGGGGCAGCCGAAGGTCGGCTCCTCGGGCTGGGGCTTGTACGAGGTGCTTAAGAGGGCGTGCGCAATAATCCAGAGGAACGTCGCGAGACCGGAGAGAAGCGGCGGCGCTGACACTACTATGCAGGCAACGAGGGCGCTTGGCTTATGGGTGCTCGTTGCGTCGACACGGGGCATTTCATGAGGAAGCACCTTTTGGAGTGAGAGGCAGGAATTCGCCAGAACGCTTCGAGCTGCTCCCTCTTCTTCTTTGGCCCGTGGCTCGAGGCTGCACCTAAAGTTCGCCAGGTGCCACGAGATGGCCTGAAAGCCTGTAAAAAATAATTCTGGTGTTTTACGGGCCATAACCAGGTACGCCGTGCCGTAGTGGTAGGATGGGGATTAACTTTGACCACCCGGGGTTCTTAAGGTGCATTTGTTGATGTTTTTGCACCCCATGCGTCGACCCGCGCCTACGAGCTTTGGGTGAGCGACACACCTGTTACGCTGCTGCGGCTGGTGGTAGTTAGTGCGAAATCGCGAAGCTCCGTTATATCCTGAATTCGCAATGTATGGACAATATCTTTTTTGTTATATGCTAATGTAGAAGAGAGAGAGAGAGAGGCCGAGGGAGAAAATAGAGAGTACGAGTTATGGTAAACACAGATATTTACCGTTTGCTACCCTATGCGGAGGAAAGGGAGGTTGTATATGAGAAAGGGCCAATACAATGACGCGACTCATATTTGATGTGGACGGTAGGCAACGCTGTTAAATTCTGTTATATATTCTTTTAGAATGGAAGAAAGCGCTAAGGACGAAAGAACGAAGGAAGGAAGGACGGAACGAACGAATGAATGACCGACCGGCTATCCGGTATCACAGTGATCTGTGTATTTGTCACAGTAATCCGCGTTTTCTGAGGACGCCTTGAGATGGCGCTAGTCGTCCACGCTTCGGTTGATGATGATGATGATGATAATGATGGTGTGTGGTTGAGCCCCCGTCGGCGCTCCGAACAGGGTGTCGGAACGAAATGTCTTTCGTTTCGGTTTTAGTTTCGTTCCATTCCGTTCCGTTTCTGTTCCGGCGCGGAAAAAAAAAATGTTCCGTAACGGTTTGTAACGGTTTCTTTTATGCAAAATTTGAAGTTGAGATAATCATAAAAAAACAAGGGATTTGTTATAGGGTTACTTGCCCTCCTCTTAAAAAAGGGGGACAGGGGTAAAACACCGTTCTTCAGAGGAGCGGGAGTAACTTTATCACGAATTCCTACCAACTAGCACAAACCAGTATGCCCTTCAAAGTCATAGTATTTATTTTCTCAAAAGTCAATTACGATTTCTTTTAGCGGCCTCAATGATTTGTGTCAAGGGAGTGAGCACGATCTCAGAAGCAGCGCGTCATTGACTGTACTCTCTGATGTGCGAGACCGCTGTTCTTATAAAAAATCACAGCATATCCACGGAGTGAATGATGATGAGTGGGCGAAGCCGCGGAGGTTCATCGGTAGACCGTGAATCTTCCGTGAATTCTGCCCAGTACATAAAAACATCGCCAGGTCTGCGCGGAACACGCAGCACAGTCACAGCGAAAGGTGGAAGGCCTTCTAGAGCCCGCGGTCACGGAGCAAGAATTCTTGAGGAGGCGAAACTGCGCTCGCTCGGGCGCCCTAATAAAGTCACGAAATCGGGCACAGCGCTCCCGCGCCCTCTGTCGTGAGAGTCCGCCAGCGGAGAAGGAAAAATGCGCGCGTCCCTCTCACCGCGCTCTCCGACGAAGCTCGTCGGTTCAAGGCCATTCGTCACCGATTCGCCGTTCGCGCCCGAATGGATGCGTTTCAACGCGACAGCGCTAACGAGCCCGTTTCGCAGAAATACCGGTGTCGGCGTCGGTGTCGGCGAGGCTAGCAATTGAGAAGGCGATGCGCACAGGGCCCGATTACGCTATCGCGTTCTACTCTCAATGGCGAAGCTCAAGCGCACTCCAAGTTTTTGCGGTAAATTAACGAGAAAAATGTCGTCACATACAGGAAAATTACCAGCGTGATATATTTTGTACAACGTGAAATCTATAATTTTTGATAACGTCAACTCAATGAGTTAGGTATAATTTATTTCAACGAATGATGGGACTTACCCTATATGCCATCAATTCAGATTTAGGTTGTTGCGGCGGCCGCATTTAGATGGAGGCGAAATGCTAAAGGCCCGTGTGCTTACATTTAGGTGCACGTTACAAAACCCCAGGCGGTTGAAATTTCACATTGTCTTTTTTTTTTTGAGAACAGCAGACAAGTATCTGGGACAGCGCGCGGAAAGATTGAGGGCACGGCGTCTCGAAACAACACTGGCCGTTTCGGTTTGTCAAGGAGAACTTCGCCAGCAAGTTCTCCATAATAGCGTCGCCTGTCTATGTCACTGTCCGAGAAGTGCTTCTCGCAAACGTAGTCACGAGGCGTCAGCTGTCGGTCATTTCTTGGTATGGCGCGAGCCCACGCTCCAACCTCATGGGTCTCTAGGCACTTTGAAGGTAATTACCTTCTCCTTGCAGGTCGCGTACCCACTGCTGCAGTTCGGCACGACACATTTCGGCACGACACACAAAGCACTCTCCTTTTTCGCGGCGTGAAAGCGCGCGCAAAACATCGAGGAGTCGGCTCCGCCGGCGCAACGCGCGGAAGCCACTGAGAGCGCTAAAGAGAGAGAAAAAAAAAAAAGAAAACCAGCAAAATCGCCAAAGGAACTTTCCCTCCCAAGGCCACCTACGCATGCGCGCGCAGAACATGCGAGCGAGGAGCGAGGGGCGTGTGCATGCGGCGGCAGACGTCGTCTGCTCGTGGGCCGCTACTAGCAGTTCGTTTCAAGCGCTGTACGGCCTATTTCCGGCAATATCGATTAGTAACTGCAGCTAAAGTATCTGTCATATCTACCTATTGATGTTACAGACAGAAATCTTAGAAATTTTATAATGTGTGAGGCGCTATCACGATTTTTATGCGTCGCGCCCATAGAAGAGCATGTAAAAGATGGCAACAGGCCGAAAGCGTCTCTGTCGTGCTTCGGCGTAACCGCATTCCGCCGTGACGCTATCGCGCCGCCTCGCGCGCTGCCGCGGCCGAGAGATTCTCCTCCTCAAATACTCTTCCTCCGTTCCCGCGGTTGACTATTGGGGCAACTAATACAAGTACACACGCAAAGTACCCACTACGCCATAAATATCGTAATTTTTCTGAAGTAGCACGACTCCTCTCTGAAGTAGCACGATGTTAACACGATTCCTTGCCCGACATGGCGCCTGTATAGGGTATTTTGCGAAGGAATTACAAGCACCAGCGTGGCTCTGTGGTGGAATACTCGACTGTCAGACAGAGGGCGCGGGCTCAAATCACATCGGTCCTAGAAAGTTGTTTCTAATTTCCTTTTTCCTTATTTCACGCGATAGCGGTTACGGACACTGGTGGCGGCGCACAACTATATATATGGCGCCAAAATCGGACGTCATCCATACCCAGGAATTCGGGACATCGCTTTTAGTCACCTTTTTCACACCACGTGGCGTACGGACCTTCAACGTTCAAAATTCGCGCGATGACGCTTGCCGTAGTCGCGCGAATCGAGAAAACCACAATACATAAAAAAGCGCGACGACGACATCCGCTACAAGCAGCGAGTGCGAACCTAAATCGACGACTGATAACCGCAGCGCATTGCAACGAGCGGCGGTTGGGCTGCTCGACCGTGAATCAGCAGTTCTGTTGCAATGAAAGGAGGCTTACATGTCGCTTGGCTGCGCTTGATAACGACGAACTCTCGAAAGAGCGTGCTGCCCTTCTTCGCATCCCTGCCCCTTCAATATATTTCGTCCGATATATTGTTGTTGGCTCCCACGGGTTTCTTAAAGTTCTAAAGCAAGAACGTCCTTTAGCGCTTGCTGTTTTTGTAGTGTGAAAAAAGCTAACTTCCAGAAAATAATACAAGCTTGTGAGGCGGTGATGACGATCGCGGGTTTCAAGATGTGAGACAGACGCTTGCCGTCCCTAATTTTAGTTGCCTCAATTATGAATTCAATATTTTGCGCTTTTACAAGACGTCTTGCCGTGTTATATTCGCTGCCAACAGACCATTTTTCTTTAAAGCTCAATTGCCAGCAGAGGTAAAGAAACAATGCCTTTGCAAGCACAATATGTTCAATGATATCTCTTAAAAAGAATCATTTTAATAAAGTCACCTAGTTTCAACAGCGCCCCAACAAGCTCTCACGGCTATGCGCCCGTGTGTCTGAGAAAAACAACAAGCCGCCTGTGACATACAGCATGTAAAACCGTAATTCCCATGCGTAGTTGGGGTGGTTTACGAAATACCCCTCAGCTGTGGTAGGACATACATCGGCCACACTGGTCGATGTTTAATATCCGATTAATGGAACATGAAGCCTCCCTTAACAATGTATCTGGTTTACACTTGCCTTCGCACTGCAAGTCCTGCGCATGCGCGCCCCGGTTTTTCGAAACCTGGGTGCTTGGGAAATTTGAAACCAGGTGGCCAGAGAATCGTTGGAGGCTTTTTGCATAAATAAGAAGGGTGCCCAATGTGGTAGTGTGCCTTCCTTGAATTTATATCGCAACAAATTGCACTTTTTAGACAAGTCTTGATAACTCAAAGTTGGTTGTCATTCTGTTACCGTGATTGTCAATGTGACTCGCCCATGTGCGTGAAGCTACCTGGAATGCAATGTTCTTTCCAATAAAACAGTTCTTAGTTTGGCACCACTCCTGTCATTTCTTGTCCTCGTTCCTTTGTGCCTCCAATTTTTGTCAGACCATGCACCAACTAGCCCAAGAACGCGTTTTAGTCGATAACTAAAGACGCCGGAAAGCACCGACTTCATTATGCTCATGACATGCTACCCAGGCCGCGTTTTCCTCTCCGCTAAGTGCTGGTGAAAGAGGGCTGAAACAGATTAGACTGATATAAAGTATCGTGAAACCCGCCTTCTTGTTTGACTGCCTATGTTGATCTGCAACCCTTAGGGTGGTCTAGTGAATAAGGTGCTCGAATGCTGACCCGCAGGTCGCGGCATCGAATACCGGCCGCGGCGGCCATATTTTCGACGGAGACGAAAACGCTAGAGGCCCGTGTACTTAGATTTAGGTGTATGTTAAAGAACCCCAGGTGGTCGAAATTTCCGGAGCCCTCCACTACGGCGTCTCTCATAATCATATCGGGGTTTTGGGACGCTAAACCCCAACAATTATTATTATTATATTATGCTTGTCTGTAGAAATGCAGGAGGTCGCGGCTGAAACCCAGTTCTTGCGGCCAGTTTTACTCTGGACAAATAGCTTGTTTCTATTTTACATGGTTAAAAGTTCGTTAAAAAGGCTTTCGT